>NC_085005.1:0-300000 GCF_963854185.1 Sardina pilchardus | reverse complement strand
CTACAACTTCAGCCTGTATATTTTATAACATTTCTCAAACCGGTCAGTCTGCCTGTTCATGAGCATGATCGCGAGCCTGGAGACTTTCTGTTTGACCCGGCATTGACACTTGCTCAAGTCGTTCGCTGTGCCACCATTATTTCACGCAACGTTTCAAAGACCATCATTTAAATGAACTCTGTAGGCCTATAGAATTAGACTATGAAAATGTTAAGCAGAATATGTCACTAGTTAATCAACATTCACAAAGAAACCTATTTTGAGAATTAAGGCTGTGTTTGCTCTAACTTTATACAAAAGATTGTGATTGGTCAACTCGCTCAGTGTGTTCAACCCGAAATAAGTCAAATAACCATTCCAACTACTCCGAAGTTGATCATTTAAGGCAAATTAGGCAAAACAAAAAACTTGCATAGTTCACCTTGAAGATCAGAAAGGTATATGACTCACCTTAAGATCTGAGCAACAGCTGGTTTCCTATTGTTCAGCAGGCAAGCTATAGAATATCTGATGGGGAACAGGGTAAGAACAATAAAATCCTTACAAAAGGCAATTGTTTATTTAAAAAAAAAAAAAAATGTTTATTTAACTACATGACCAGATTTATTACCATTAATAATAATAATGAAAATTGCATTTTGTGTAGTTCCAATACCATGGTTATAATCTTTATCTCCGTAAAAGTCTTTGCTCATCACTCATCTCACTCATTAAATTGCTATTATTTAAAATAAGATTCTTGTAGTGTCTGATCATGTTCTTACCTACATCTCCATACAGCTTAAGAACCTGCCATTGCTTAATGAACTCTTGACCCAAGGCAGTCCTTCACTGAAGCCGCACATGGTAGAATCGTCTAGTAGGGGTCAGAGTACAGCTGCAGAACCTGCCATTGCTTGATGAACTCTTGACCCAAGGCAGTCCTTCACTGAAGCCGCACGAGGTAGAATCGTCTAGTAGAGGTCAGAGTGCAGCTGCAGATACCACAGAAATGTATTTGATGTCATTAGATTAAAAGGTCTCTGGAATCCAGGGCTACTGCTGGGGCTAGTTCATACAGTATTTCTTAGATCTTTCACTACAGTGTGCATTCAACGGCAATTTCAAATCGAAAGTGTGGGTGTGTTTCGGTTTTCAACAAAAAGCAAATAGTAAGGACCTTGATAGGCACCATGCCATGACAAAGTGAGTTGATCAGTTATTTTCCTTATTTTTTGTAATGCCTTCGGACAATATGAGAGACATGAATAGCAATATATCGCAGAATCGAATCGCAATACTTGTTGTATCGCAATATGTTTAGAATCGCAATAATATCGAATTGTGGCCCAAATATCGCAATAGTATCGAATTGTCATTCTTTTGCCAATTCCCACCCCTAATAGTTAGACAACTTATGGCAAGACTCAGCCAAACACATACACACACACGAATGACTATACCACCTCTAAAACCTCTAGAGTTGAGGACCAAATGCACTAACACATCAAACAGTCCATCATAACAGCATACCTCACGCGTCTCTCACACTGTCTTTCTATCTATCTTTCTTTGCAAAACTCATCTAATGAATATGAGTTACAAAACAAACCAACCAGGAAATTTCAAGTACACCTACAAGAATGATGACAGACAGGAAGATGCCCGTTTGGACCCAGAGATTCCATACAACGTGTAAGTACTCATACAAGTTCATGTGTGCCATTATTTAAAGGTTGCTGTGAGCTAATTATATCAGCTTAATAGAGCTAATGCTACAACGGCTAATCGTTTCATACAATTAATGAGCTTCAACAATCTCACATTCGGACTTTTTCTAGTTGATTATTATTATTATTATTATTATTATTATTATTATTATTGTATATCCAGTGTTATAATGTTATAGGATTCATGACATGTTGCTGACATGTAATGCACGAACCGTCGCGTGCTTGTCAACCAGCCGTCCCTAAATAGCCTTGACGACAGTCAATCTGTGCAGATGTTGGTGGTTTACGAGAGAGAGCAGAGATAACGAGAGATAACGACAGAGATAGCGATTTATAGTTTATATATAGCATAGTTTAGTTTATAGTTTAGATAGATAGGATAGTTAGATAGATAGGATAGTTAGATAGAGACATAGATATATATAGTTAGATATAGTTAGATAGATAGGATAGTTAGATAGACATAGATATATATAGTTAGATAGACATATAGTTAGATAGATAGCTTTTTACCTTTTACGTGTTTGTTTGTTTCGTTTGTGTAGTTTTTATATTTGTTTATTTGTTTATTTATTTAACTAGTTTAGCTTAGTTAAATATATAGTAGGTAGTAGTGTTAGTTTAGCTTTGAATCACCTGGAAGACCTGAAAAGGTGAGTGACGGTGGCGATAACTTCGAGCTAGGCTAGCTAACGTTAACGTTAGCAGTTAAAGTCGACTGTCCTTTGCTGCGCGAGCATTCTGTATGGTTAATGAATGTTAAATTATTGTTTACATCGACTTTACCCAAAGGTATCCAATAGCACATGACATGTAGATAAATGTCATGAAAAACGATTGTTCCCTTTTCAACTAGTAACGTTATTGGTTATTTTTGCAATTGACTAATGGCGACGGCGATGTTAACGTTGACATCTGATAATGTCACCATGAACGACAGTATCCCGTGACACGACACGTAAATAAATGTCATGGCATGTCGATAAATGCCACAGATAATTTGCGGTTAACTAGGTCGGGTGTAAAACGAAGCCGGAATGAAGCTCGATTAGTGGGTTAACGTTAGCTGCTAGCAGCTAGCAGTTAAAGTCGACTGTCCTTTGCTGCGCGAGCATTCTGTATGGTTAATGAATGTTAAATTATTGTTTACATCGACTTTACCCAACGGTATCCAATAGCACATGACATGTAGATAAATGTCATGAAAAACGAGTGTTCCCTTTTCAACTAGTAACGTTATTGGTCATTTTTGCAATTAACTACAATGGCGACGGCGATGTTAACGTTGACATCTGATAATGTCACCATGAACGACAGTATCCCGTAACACGACACGTAAATAAATGTCATGGCATGTCGATAAATGCCACAAATAATTCGCAGTTAACTAGAGTGGGTGTAAAACGAAGCCTGAACGAAGCTCTAGTAGCACTGCTAGCAGCTAGTGGGTTAGCGCGGTATGTTGCGCCCTAAAGGCCCATTCATGCTCAACGTGTGGCAATTTACGTCCGTATTTTGTACGCACGTTCTATCCGGTGGTGTATTCATACCTCCGTCCGTATTTTACGTGTGAATGCATAGCGCCCCCACTTTTTCGTGTGGTATTCGTGTGGTAGTGCTCGGTATTGCAACGTTTCATCCGTTTCATCCGTAATCATAACGGGGCAGTCACACGCTTGCGTCCGCCAACGTTCGTCCGTTGTTTTCCCATTCACTTTACATTGGCTGGACTTCATTTCATGCCGCACTGAATTGTGGGTCCGATGCGTTGCCTGAGATACGTTGCCTCCGCTAAAAAGTTGAGAAATGTTCAACTTTTGACGGATCGCGCAAGCGCCAGCCAATGAAATTCCGTGTATGCAAATTTTCGAACACTGACAAACCAATCAGTTCGCGTTTATGGAAATGTGACAAAATGAGGCATACGTTGGCGGACGCAAGCGTGTGACTGCCCCGTAAGCCCCTCAATTTCGTGTCAAAGTACGGACGAAATCAACGGAATGAACGTTTGAAACACTCCACACGTATCCGTATCCGTATTTTACGTTGAGCATGAATGGGGCTTAAGCGGTCATACGTAAGTGGCACTGTTTCAGCGTCGCTCTATTACCATGTTGTCCTCTGCTACAAATCAAACCTGCTGGGGAGCAGATTATGTGCCAAGATATAACTCAAGTCATATAGAACTACTGCCCACTGATCAATCCTACTAAGCGGAAAGCCTAGTTTTACAAATGTATTATAACTGCTGTCATCGTTTCACTTAACTTATACCCGAGATTTGTGTAAGACGTTGTGTAGCCTCGACGTGTCTCACTTGCTTCATAGACAAAATCGCACATTTTTGACAATAAAAACACCCGTTAAGAACCGAAAAAGATGTTGTGCAAATCTGCACACCAATGACTACTGAAAGTGTAAGGGCCATCAATCAAATATGACATTAAAGCATCTTTGTTTCCGAATTCCTATTGTTACTGCTTAACGTTAATGCAAATTCAAACGGCTATCAGGGGGCCAACTGGCTATCGGAATCAGCCCCATGGACATGTCGGTCCATACTACAATCTATCGATGTTAATGTCTTAACTAACGTTAACCAGTAAATAGAAGTACTTACCTCTGGAATAGCCAAGTCAATCAGCTTCCGTTAGCTGCTAAGTTAGTCGTGGACTTCAGCTGCATCCACCTGATAAACACAGATGATTAACTTTAGCCTTCGGCCTTAAAATAAAAACGTATCAACCAAAATGATCAAACTCTTAATATTTAGTAAGCTAGCTAGCAAGCTAACCACGGCGCAAATAAATATGAGATAATACTGAATGTGGTCTCTAAGCTAACATTGCATGCTAACATTACCAGTTAAATCGAGGATTTCGCAACCGGCTAACAATATCTAACGTTAGCCATATGCAAGCTATGGTGACCTTAAATTTAACCAACAATGCCGATTTCTAAAAACCAAAATACATTTAAAATCTTAACGCTGTTCTCTTACCTACACAATCAGTGAACATAATTCGTCGAGTGTAGTCAAATAATATATATATTTTCTGTGAACTTGGTCTCGAAAGCCACATGGCAGCCTACCTCGGTAAAATTACCGTTGGAATGAGTGTGTGGCGGCATTCGCGGCAAATCTGAACAACAAATTCCAGATGTGACGTATGCACAAAAATGTACCAATTACAAATAATCTAATATACTACACCCAATCAGAGAAAGTGACATCACTTGTCGTTAGTGCAATGACACAAGTGCTGGTTGGTTTTGAACTCCATGCCACACAGGGCACCAAACCTAATTTAACCCCTGGAGTCTAAATCCCCCCCCCCTCCCTCTGTTCTAAAACATAAAAAATCTGTTCTAAACACACATCTTAATCTGCAAGTTTTTGTCTTAGAAACACATAAGTGACACCATTAGAAACGTCTAGTTTTCATTAAACAGAAAATATGTTTTGTTTCGTAAATACAATAAAAGAAAATCCAAGGATTTTCAGGCCCATTCAACCACATTTGCATTTGAAAGTGGCTCTTCTGACTTCTTTCAAATTTGTAGCAAGACAACAATAACATTTATGTTAACACTTAACTTCATCCTAATTTTACTGTGTCAGAATAAATGCAATTGTCAATTGTTGCCACAGTATGTCATTAAAACCGAAACTGATTGTGTTTTCTTTCCCCTTCCATTTGCATGTATATGGGACACTGAAGACCATTTCAAGCTCACAGCAAAGGTATCATCCTAAATTCTTTTTCAATAGTGGCCAATACACACAAAAATGGCCTCTTATTGGAGTAAAAGAAGGCGAGTCTTGTCAAATGCAAGGGAGACAGAGAATGAGATTCTGCAGGAATTCAATATGACAATTAGTCAGGCCGAAAATGTCCCCCTTAGTGACAGCTCATCACATCTACCACTTTGTGAGGCATCTTTAGACTACGCCAACAGTCCTGGTCAACACAGTGCTGTCAGTGACAGTACAGGCAGCGAAGATTTGAGTGTGCCACCCAGCTCTGATGAAAGTGAGCCAGAGGAGATGAGTCTACGAGATAAACTTCAGCAATGGTCATCGGCTTTTGGTATCAATCTCGTTGCAGTTACTGCTCTTCTGTCAATATTGACAGTATACCACCCAGAGCTGCCTAGAGATGCTAGGACACTCCTTGGCACTCAAAGGAGAATAGCTGTGGAAGCATTAGGTGGGGGTGAATATCACCATTTTGGATTGGCAAAGGGAATTTTGTCAAAACTGAATTCAATTCACCTGCCTACTTGCCTTCAGACAATTCGGTTGCAATTTAACATCGATGGTTTACCCATTTTTAAAAGTTCTAAAGTTCAGTTTTGGCCAATTCTGGCCATGATTGATTGTGACTACATGAAAAAACCTTTCATTGTCGGTCTGTTCTGTGGTAACGCAAAACCGTCTAGTGTGCAAGAGTACCTGAAGTCATTTGTAGATGACCTCACCCAGTTACTGAGGGATGGACTGACCTACAGAGGTGAAACTCTGAAGGTGATGGTGTGCTCTTTTATCTGTGATGCTCCAGCACGGGCTTACATAAAACAGACAAAGTCCCATAATGGCTACTCTGGGTGCGACAAATGCCATCAAGTAGGTGTGTGGCAAAATAAAATGACATACCCTGAGATGAATGCCAGGCTTAGGACTGATGAAGACTTTGCATTGATGTCTGACACTGATCACCACCTACATCCTAGTCCCCTTACCGGCATTGTCCTGATGGTAACACAGTTTCCAATTGATTATATGCACCTGTGCTGTTTGGGGGTAACTAGAAAACTAATTCTATTCTGGATGAAGGGGAAAAATCTGGCCACTAGACAGCCATCTAGAGTGATCACAGCAATATCTGCAAAACTGACTGCTCTCCGTCCCCATATTCCCACTGAATTTGCCCGAAAGCCACGAGAACTTGCAGAAATAGACCGATGGAAGGCCACAGAGCTAAGACAGTTCATGGTCTACAGTGGGCCTGTGGTTCTGAAACGCATTCTCCCAAGAGAGATATTTGAAAACTTCTTGTTGTTCTCCGTGGGTGTGTTTTTATTACTCAGCCCCAACCTCTCTGCACCCATGATTGATTTTGCAAATAGTTTACTGACAGCATTTGTAAAAAACTTTGGAGACTTATATGGTGAAGGGGAAATTGTTTTTACCATCCATCAGGTGATACATCTAACTGATGTATACCGACAATTTGGTGCCCTTGACCGTGTCTCTGCGTTTCCCTACGAAAACTATCTTGGAAAAATAAAAAAAATGTTGAGAAAGCCTCATCAGCCATTACAACAGGTGGTCAAGAGACTGTCAGAGGTGCCTGATGCCTTGACTCCACCTCCGAGTGCGCAGCCCCTTTTGTTTGACTCACACCAGGATGGTCCATTGCCTCAGCAATACAGCAATGGCAAACAATACAGAAAGGCAGTAACAAAAGACTTCTGTCTGTCAACAAAGACTGGGGACAACTGTGTAGCGATAGGACAGGAGATTGCACTGGTCCAAAACATTGTGAAATCATCTGGTTCAGTTTTTATTGTGTACAGAACGTTTAGCTACAGAGATTCACATTTCACTTATCCCTGCCCATCCGCTCACATAGGCTGTTTTCAGGTCCACACACTAAAAGACAGGCTTGAAGTTGGGCACCTTGAGGATGTTCAAAGAAAATGTGTGCTTTTGCCAGACCAAGACTATTTTGTTGCCATCCCTCTTCTTCACCAATCCTAATTCCTAATCATCAACAACCCCCAATTCCCAATCCTGAAAAAAACCCATAAAAGGAAAAAAAAAAATATATAGCCTATAAAAAAAAAAAAAAATCTATCTATCTATCTATCTATCTACATATCCGTCTTGACAAAATGCTGTGAATGAGTAGTTAGAGTGCTTCAGCTGAGTAGCGTCGTCTACTCTTCCTGCGAAGTGCTTTTTTTTCCTTTCCTTGTTTTTGTCTTTTATGAAGGTAACTCTGGGGAGGGGGCATGTGCCTCGAGCCCGGCAAGCCTTTGAAGATAATTAGGCTTACGTAGTGAATTATGATTAGTTGCATGCAGTTCTCCTATCACTTAACATAGTAATCACTTGGAACATATACACCAATAGTGACTTTGGTGTGTAGATCAAGACAGATAGATAGATAATTGTAATATAGAACATTTTGGATATATATTTCCAAGGGTTATTTTTCAAACACTCAAAACACATCAGAACTATTGTTCTATTTCAAGTGTTTCATTCCTTCACCTTATTATCAGATGGCACAGATGTGGAAGGTGGTCGAGTTCATGGACAAAGGCACTGCCGTAGTGCCATGCAGCTGGCTGGAGAAGGCAGGGGAAAGCTGGAGGTGTTATTGGCCTGGCTCCTATGACCACTGGCGGCTCCAGAAGTCCGTTTTAAACCACCTTCCGCCAGGTCAAGACTGGGATGTTTATGATGACGTGAGGGTCTTGGTAGGCTGTGGTAAGGAAACATACTGCATTAAAATATTTTTTTAAGATTCAACTTGTTACATTGCACTAAGACATGTCATTCACTTTCAGCGACATATGGCAAGGCCAAAGAATATTTAGATAAATCTTTGCAACCAGACTGCCCAACAGACATCCAGTCAGAGGCTGAATTTCCTGAGAAGAGAAAAAGAAGGTAAAAAAACATTCTGTCCAGTCTAATCAAAACCGAAAGCTCACAAAATGTATACAAAAAACAGAAAAAAGTTCAGTGTGTTCTGTTTACATTTCTGGTGTTGCTGACCCACTACCATCACTGTTCCAAAGGGCAAACCCACGCTACAATGAAGGTAGCAATCTTGGAAGAGCGGGCTCATCAGCTACAGCCAGGACTTGGAGCTTGCCACGAGAAGCTGTTGGAGGTGCGGGTCTTTTTGGGTTAAACTGAACAGCAATAGGCCTAACACATACAGTGCCTATAGAAAGTCATCATACCCTTTTGAAATAGTTACTTTTTTTGTCTTACAGCCTGAAATCAAAACCCATTTTAAAAACAATCTTTTGCAGTTTTATTTACAAATGTAGCTGTACAACATCAACATAATGAAAAAAAAGTCAACCGGAAAAGTCATCATACCCCTGACTTAAAGGAATAGTTCGGAATTTTGGACATAGGACCTCATTTCCAACTTTACCGAGGTGATATAGGCCGGTGGAGACCGTTTTTATCGCGTTAAACCCCTTCCTTCAGACGCAGCGTCCCCCTTTGCTAACGCTGTTTCTTAGCTAAAGCATTTCTACGGTAACATCAGTCTGACATCAACAACAGTCTTACTCACTCCACCGCACACCCGAGACTTGTCAATTAAAACGTCAGACTATCGATATACGTGTCCGTGTTGATAGAATAATTTTAGAAGTAAAACTAACCTTGCAACTCAGTGATTTATTACATTTTGAGGGACTAGTTTCTCAATATCAATCCGCCACTGCCATACAGGGAACAAAGTAGGCTATTGCAATGCGATGCAAGGTTAGTTTTATTTCTAACATTGTTCTATCAACACAGGCATGTGCATTGATAGTCTGACGTTTTCATTTATTTGTTTCGGGTGTTCTGTGGAGTGTTTTCAGTGGCAGGCTGGATGTTACCGTTGACTTGCGTTATCTCGGCACCTAGGTTAGCACGAGATGAACGCTGCAACTCAAGGAAGGGCAGAAATTGACTGAAAATGGTCTTCACCGACCTATATCACCCCGACTAAGTTGGAAATAAGGTCCTATGTCCAAAATTCCGAACTATTCCTTTAATACTATAGAAAATCTGTGGATTGACTTGAAGAGAGCAGTCCATCGCCGTTCCTTACAGAATTTGACTGAATTTGAACAATTTTGCACGGAAGATTGGGCAAATATTCCCCAATCTAAGTGTGCAAAGCTATAATAGAGACATATCCAAACAGATTGAGGGCTGTAATGAAAGCAAAAGGAAGCTATACAAAGTATTAAGTCAGGGGTATGATGACTTTTCCAACCCTGTTATTCTTTTTTTTATTAATTTTCAGAACGGTTGACTTTCTATAGGCACTGTATTTCAGAATTAAACAAATATCTGGTTGTCCATTTAGGATAGTCTGAAATTCAACTGCCATTTCCAATGTTTCAAGGTGAGGACACTGAATCTGATGAGGATCAGCCAACCCCTAGAAAAACAGCAAGGCCAGCTATTGACTTTGGGCCAGGTAGGATAGGCTAAACATTTGTGTTGTATGTGTTTACTGTTTAATGCAAGTCAAACTGAAATTTGAAGGTACTTACTACTTGCCATTTGAAGCAACACTCAAATGCTAAACATGTTTCTTTGTTTTTCAGACATCAATAGTGAGTGGCTATTTGGGCCATCGACCACACAAAGAGGTAATTTTAATGAACAGCAATGGTTTCTCATACATATGCGCACAATCTCTGCTGTTGGCAAACCACGGCCAGCAACCAAGCCAAACATGCTCAATGTCAGGCAAAGTGATGAGTAAACAAGTAAAACTTAAATTATCGTAACTTGTTCATGCAATAACATGGATTTTTTTTTTTTCATAACTAGCTCAATCAACAGGGGTATCAAATGGCAACCAAAGATCTGAGCTACTAAATCTAGGTAAGTGTACATTAGTGGTGGTGTCAGTACAACATTTAATTTCAACACTCTGATTCAACATGTATTTATATTAATTGACTTTTCCCAGACTCACCTCGAGAAGGACATTTCTCACAAGGTAAGTCTTTCACGAGCTCTTCCTTAAAGCAATAGTTTGACATCATTCCAATCATAGCCCTGTTGCATGGGCTTGCGGAATGCTCTTGATAAGAAGAACGAAAGAATTTGCAACAACATAGACCAAATAGCTAATGCTAACTGCCGTAGAGCACTCAGCAAGCTCGTACAACAGGACTATGATTAGAATGATGTCAAATTACCTTACACCACTTTGAAAATATCTAATCTATCCAACTTGTGACTTTTAAATATAGCCACACCTCAACCAAGCCAACAGCTATTGCGTGGTAAGTCAAGGAGACATAAATATTCTAACCAGTGTTTTCCTTCATTACCATACGCGTCAGACTTGAGCTGAAAATAGTACACCAGACCCCCCTAAAAACATATTTCTAATATTAAGTAATTTAAATTGACAGACATTGGAATAAGCAAAGTCCTTCAGCTGCTGTCCCAAGTGCTAGAAGACAACAAGATGATAAAAGAGGAGGTCACCAAATTGGGAAGTGACATCAGGGCTCTCAGGAGAGAGATGGGGAGGCAGGTAACACCTGAAGCTTCCCCTTCATTAATTAAGCTGCCCCTGAGCTCAATGGAGGACTTTCAACAGGCAGAAGCACTCATGAGAGAAAACCCCCATGAGAAAAAAAAATTGGTAATTACAAATATGCACTACCCAAAAACTAGTCCAAGTAAATGTGCAAATTAATATGAACGTACCTCTTCTTTCCAGCCATCCACTACACCACTCACAGTAATTGTAGGAATAATCCTTAAAAAAAAAAAAAACACATTACTCATTATGTGACACAGTGATGAGTTTGCTAATATGGTACATAATTATTCATACAATCTTTCTTTTCATCTGTTTGTTTGTTGGTTCATTATGTCAGATCTCTACATTCGCTCTTATTGGTGGGCACACTGCTGAATTGACCGTAAGGCGGATGCTGCAAAATGGCCTCACCAACAACCTGGCTTGTAATTTCAACTGGGCAGGAAAAGGCCACAAGAAACCTTTTAGAGAAACATCTCTCAGCGATGTGCTATTCGGTATGTTTGTCAAAACTCAGTCACAAGACACAAGTACTAGATACGTGGCAGTGTTGGGAAAGCTACTTTGAAAATGTAATGTGTTACTATTACAAGTACCCTATCTAAAATGTAATAGTAGTAGGGATGTAACGATACACTCAACTCACGACTCGATATGGTTCACGATTTTTTGTTCACGATACGATTTTCTTACGATTTTTTTTTTTTAAATAGGCTATTGATGCTGTTTGAAGAGGTTGCTCCAAAGAAAATCAAATTGCACCACTCCCTCTCCTTCCAAAGTATTACGTCCTACACCTCTCCTCTTAAAATAAATGACAGGCCCTACTGTTATATGCTACATCATTATAGTTGTTCAAGTGCACACTCTAAATGGAGAGCTAGGATTAAAATTCAGACTGCCTTTAAATAGGCGACTTTTTCCATGTATCAGCACAATGCTACAGTTGCCATTTGAACGGCGGGACAAACGCGAAATGACAAGGTGTTAACTAAACAATTGAGTAGACCTAAGGTCGACAGGCTTTATGGTTAAAACGATGAAAACCAGTAGGCTAGTCTGTCACAGCTAACTTCGTTCAAGCACAGTAGCTTAGACTAGTTTACACGCGCAGAAATTGAAAGTCAATATCAGCATCACAAGATTGCTGTCATTATCGGAAAATCCAGACACGTCAAACTGGACGCGAACGCGTGGCAAAAACAAAACAACTTCATAAATGATGTCTTTTTCAAACCTTGAAAATACCACATTAAAATCCAAGCATTTTCAAGGATTTCAAGCACCCATACGAACCTGATACGAACCCTGACACACACTCTAGATCAAAGTTGCTGTCGCCATGTCTTCTTCTTCTCTTTCTATGGCGGTTGGCAAACTGTCGCCGTGTCTTCCCCCTATGGTCTTCCCTCGTTCTGTGCTCTGTACCTACGTAGTGGTACGTAGGTTCGCGAGTGCGAATCAACCGGTGCGAATCGTCACGCATTTGTACCGATTTTTATTCGTGTCACGATGCATCGTTACATCCCTAAATAGTAGTGTAACTATTTCAATTACTTCAACAAAGTATTGTAACTAAAAGAAGTTAGGACTCTATTGTTCCAAGGAACAAGCAGCGCATTGGCACAGCTGCATCACGTGAAGTAAGCTACATTGATACCTTGTATACCGGGGCCTATTGAAAACGCACTCTGAGAGGTTCCCTGGCTCAGGGATTAGTTTCGTATAGGCTTTTTTTCTCGTGCACGCCCATCTAATGCTGCACCAGGCAGTCTGATATTGTGCCCATTTTAGTAAGGTTTTATTCTAACTTAAATGAATTAAATTAATTGTCTTTGTAAAATGATTATTAGTAGCCTACCAGGCCATGTGCTTAGATCAGATGTGTCCATTTTAGTATCGTGTTAAGTGTTTTTTCTCTCAATTAAATGATTGACATGTACAGTAAATGCATTGACAGGTTAAAGTACGGTAAAGGGCTCTTACCTGAACCATGTTGGTCTTGACCATACGAAAACGAGTCGCGTAATTTCCGGTTTTGTGGTTCTAACGTTTTGTCTTGTCTTGTCTTGTCTTTGTTGCAGCTGGACTGCAAAAACAGCTGCCAGGGAGCACACAGATGGCTTACGAAGGCACCGTAAAGAAGTGGCTGAAATATGCACCGGAGAGAGAAGGGGGAATAGAGAGGCGCAGACGAGCGCAAGAGCAGGTAATCCGTACAGTCCATGAAACACTGAATACAGCCCAAGCCTACTGTAAGGTAAGGAGTAGGTAAGAACGGCGTAACTAAAAGTAGGCTATCAAGGGATAAATAGAACACTTACAACACTACATAAAAGTTAACTGCTTTATCTGTCCAACCTCGTCTTCCTGAAATGTAGGCATATCTGGACTAATTAACACAGCCCATTGCGCGTCTTACTTGCCTTGATCAATGAATCATCTAGCTACCTCAGTCGCGTCATTTGTCATTATCCCTTGTTACTTTTGTTACACCATTCTTACCTACTTCTTACCCAATAGGCTATAGGCTTACTTCACAAGCTGTAGTCTGCCCATAAGCCCAAGCTTATGTTGCCCACAAGACTCTCGCATGCGCGTAGACATATACCCTGCCACTGTTGATTTTTCTCTATTTCTTTTCAGGCACCTTCACAACAGGACTCTGACCGCCTGGACCACTAGCCTGGATGGATGACACATTTAAATAAACGATAAATGTTTGATATTACGTTCTGTGTGTTCATTATAGCACTAGGGTAGCCTATTTGTTATCCTAGCTTATTTAATTGCATTATTTGATGTCCTGTTGTAGATAAAACAGGAAGTGAAACGAATGAACCAAAAATCGACCAAAATTCGACATAATAACAAGTTGAATAAAGGTTGAAATGGGATCGATTCACCGTCACCAGTCACCCCCTTTTCAACGTTGATTCAACGTGGAACAGTATGAGCAAATTACCGTTGAATCGACGGCCGATATCAACGTTGATTCGACGGTGATTACGTTGAACAGCTGACGGTGATTCCACGTTGATTCAACGACCTTTTGCTATCTGGGTAGGCTACTGTACATTAATGATAGACATGACACGTGAGCTAACGGGATAGTTACCTATGATGGAACTCTCTCAAGATGTAAAAGTTTGCCAATAGGCTGTGTAGCTTTTTTCGGAAATTGAACTAAACACTACAGTAGGCCTAAATTAACTAAATTCCATAGCCTACTGTAGGTAGGTTACCGTGGCATTGTGCTCACTTTTTCCTTGGTTGGAAATGTTGGCTGCTTATAGCTTATGATTTGGAGTTTGGTATCTGTTATATCCAATGAGTGACACCCAGCGCTCAACATAAAACTTCAAGGCATTCTCCTGATAACGTTAGTGGAATAGCCTAGATTTAATGTGAATGTGTAGGCCTACATAAAAAGACGCAGAGTGGCTACATGATACAGCGCACGTTTTGGGGTGAAAATGTTGCGCCCTTTAAAAGCAGGTGTAGCCTTATCCGAATCATGGTTAAATCCACCAATTAGACAACAGAATTAGTAAGGTAAAGTTTTGTTTCATAGTTGCCTTCAGCTTGTGTCAAAAGCAGGCTCGGATGAAGCTGGAAGGAATTAAACACGCGGTTACCACACCGTAGTATCAACCGTGATAATAATGATATTCGAAATGAACACGGTAATTGTTATCGTCAACATTTTTATCATGGTTTACCGTCACACCGGTAATCGTTACATCCCTATTCCAAGATATGATAATTTCTGTCATAGCCGAAATATTAGCCTAGATTTCCGTTTTCTTTGGTCTGATTAATTTTTTGGTGTAGCCTAATGTTAGGGGTTCTTAGCTTTGTGGTTGGTAAACCCAACCACACATCAACTTTTCGGCATGTCTGTCTACCGCGAATCGCTCTACCGCGAACAACACCGTTTACTTTGGCTTGTTTCAGGCTTGTTCGAGGGATTGTTTTCCCCTCAAAAGGGGTGTGGCGCAAACAACCTGCTCTGTTAAGGCCGATTCACACCCTACGGTTGAGCCGGATACGGACGCTTTCGTCCGGTCCCGGAGGGGGTTTCGTCCGTCAGGCGGTCCGTAGCCAGAGAGCTTAGCAATCCGGAGTGCTCCGGGCGAAACGGAGCAATACCACTGCAAATCGCGGCGGCAGTATAGAGTCAAGTGCCAACCATTTGCGAAAATCGACGAAGAAGACAGACATTTGGACATTTAAAAGCAAATTTATGTCTGCTATTTTGTCGAGGACGGTGGTACAAGGGGGCAGGCATATTCCCGGAAGTAGAAACACGAAATGAGCTGGTGATCAACACTCTGCTAACTCCCTTGGACGGCCATAGACTTTCAGATTTTTGCGATCCCATAACTTCATGTAACATGTGCCCTTTGTCTCCCTTATAGCTTCTGTGTATTCTATATAGGGTATCGAAGTCAAAATTAATTCACCGTTTCCCCGTATATTACGTTGGTTTCCCGTAAAGAAGTATTTTAGCATGTCGGTTGTAGGGAAGCTAACGTTCGACGTCACATTTCCCGTAATGTCTGGATCAGAAGTTCAGTGTTGGCTGTTAGAGCTATGTGTTAGAGCTCAGTCCAGCCTGCACGAAAACCATGACGGAAAGTCATTCACAAGATCAGTGAAAAATCGTATAGCCCACGGTAGCCTACTGTTTGATAGGGTAAAGCATTACCTATAGGCAAGACAACATAATATTAATATTAAAAACGAACGTTGGAAAAGAAGACTCAAACTTTTTTCTCCTCCATTAATGTTTTGAAGATGATCATGTGTGGTAGCCTAGTTTTCAACATGAACACGACTTGATATCTTCTACTCTGCTTGATATGTAATGAATGTTCAACGTAATAAATACATAGGCTACATAAATAAATGTTTAACTTTAATGACTGATCACTGTTTATTTATTACTAGAGCTTAATAAATAGTAATAAGTGATAACAAATTCAGTAGTGTGTTGCCTCCACTGCGGAAATACTGCACTTACCTTTAACCTCTTAATGCAGATGGAGATTCTTGCCAAATTTTGAACAAATTTTGAACGATTTGTTTTTATACAATAACGTCATTATGCCAAGTTCCACGGGCAGCACAATGATCACTCAGGGCTTAAATTAAAGACACATGACATGGGCCAAGATATAGATTTACCTTCAGGATTTTATTTACTTCATGAAGTTTCTTTTTCACAACATCATATACAAAAAATAAAAGTTGCCTATTGTTTTTGAGGTTTACTGTCGTAGAGTTTACAGTATGTGCAGGTCATGCATTTCCTGATTCATCATGGTCTTGGGAGGTAGCCTACTGCACAACGTTTGGAGCAGACATATAGATGTAGGCTATGTACTGTAGGTGCTACACAGCAATTCCTAATAGGTGCATTTAGGCATTCTCAAGTGTCCAAAACCTCTCAAAACTCCAAAAAACAAAAATGTGTCTGTCACTATTTATCTGTGTGTGTTGCTTTGATATTGTGTCACAGTACAGACACCCAGATAGCAATAGGTCAGTGGCCCACTGGCGGCCCACCAGCGGCAGAGTTGGCGGTCCAACGGCGGTACCCACCAGTGGCCCGCTGGAGTTTTGCTCATCGGTTCTCTAGCGGTCCACCGGCGGCTCAGAAGCGGCTCCAGATAAAGGGCCACCCTTTTGCCGCTTACTACCCACCAGCTTCTAATTGGCCTTATTTATGGCCTTAATAATTAAAATTATGTACTAAAATATAGCAATAATACATTATAACACTTTCCATTTGCCCTCAATCAGAACAATTTACAATTATTTACAGGGCTTACCAAAGTTACCAAATTTACTAAGGTGAAGACAGTGCCTGCTGATGAGAAACCTATAAATGTATTCTGTAATTTAATAATCCAATATAAAAACATTTATCCTCAGCAACTATCACACAGACTCACCACACATAGTATTAGGTTCAATACATTTTGTTTATTTATTTCTTTTACATGCTCATTTACATGCTTTATTTCTTCTAAATGCTTAAACAATTTATTAAAATTATTTTTAATAATGATATTAATATGCAACACACTCTTCAGGTGTAAGGACTTAAAAGCCACCTTTCCTGCTGCACCAGTCTAATTAATTTGGAGCGCCAGGGACCTCCTCAAAGCCCGGCCCAGCATCCTCTTAACAGCATCTCGGTGGTTTTCCCTCCCAAGTATGTTCACCTGAAATACAAAGACCAAAATTACAATGGCATAACTTCCAGTCAAACATCTTAGCTGTTTTCAGCTTAAGCTGTTTTGCTATTTCATGCACAACCATCAAATACAGAGGGTATATATGATGACAAAAAGTGACAACATGTCATGTATCAAGCACACAACGCTCCACTTGGGAATGAGATTCAAGTTTAACAACACTCAAGGAGTTGAATAACGTGGCTCTCAATATATGATGTCTGTTCCCCAAAAATGTAGTGGGGAAGGGAAAAGAGAAGTGAAATGCGACAGTTGTTTCAGATAACAATGGCTACTCACATGGTCTCACTTCTCGACACCCATTCCGTGATTTGAATAGTATTTTTGAATCAGTGAGTAAGTCCACATTAAAGCAAGGCAGAGCCACATTCATTACGAGAGCCAGGCTAGGACTTTTATGCCTACAATAATCACATGGCAAAACACTTAAAAAACAGACATACCAGTTGATTTTTCAGGTCCGCATCGGATGCAAGCCGCCTCTCAAACTCGTCCAGGTCCTCAACATTACTCAATGGCCTGTTGTTGTCCTCCACGAGGCCAAGATCCGCCACACCACCACCACCTAGCTTCTACAGCATAGATGTGTTCACAGCCACCTGCTGCTTTACCCCAGCTCCTCCTCAATTGTTCGGAAGTGCTGCAGAACAAGTCTGTAAAAATCTATGAATCAAAAGGAATAGATTGGAATTGGCATGACACAAAAAGTAAAGATGCAAAGAAGTTGTGACAGACATTCATGGCTTGTTTCTCCCTTGATATTGGTGCCAGATTAATGAAAATGCAGTTCTACCTTGCTGGGGTGTTATTGGCAGGCTGGCAGCGTTGTGAGCGAATTTGACGGAGGTGTAGGTCTGACTGGTAAACTCTGTTGAACAGATTAGAAATGAAAAGGCGTATTTAGTGAGATGATTACTGCAATGGCAGGGTTCATACAAAAAAATTGAGCTGAATTTACTACCTTTTCACTACCATCAACATGTTTTCTACTACAAAAGCAAAAGGTGAAGAGTAATGTAATGCAATACCTTTCCAAAACACAATAACACATTTAAGAACAGGATTTAACAATGAACCAAGCTACTCCCAGATAGCAAGGTGACATTGATATGATGTTGATTTTCCATCTAAATCATCATTTTGGTTGAGATTGAAATCTCAATGGTAAATCGACATTGAAACAGCATTACAATCCTGACAAAAACCCGACAGTGCAAGAGCATTGATAACAGATGCATTGAAACAACATTGGTTTATAGTTCATATTGTCATAATCGATAGAGCATCGATATAGCGTTCACGAAAAGACATTGAAAAGTCGTGGATTTATGATTGACTGGAAAATCTTGACGTGGTGATTGAAAAGTGCTTATAGATGACCGCGCGACGACGTTTAAACTGTTTGCGGGTCGGGAGATCATTGGGAGCAACAGTTCAGTCAGACCAACGGTGTTCAACTCTCTCAAGTTCGCCGCTCCTAATGGTAAGCAAGCAGCATTTATTTATCTAACGTTAATGTTTCATTGTGAAATTGTAGCAGCTACTAGGCTACATCAAATGTTCACAGTTTCTCTGCATCGTACTGTACAGTAACGTTACTACGACTTACTACAAACAGACTCATGCTTGTTTAACTAAATATTAGGCTAGCTAGCCTACTTTGTTACGACAGATCATCATCATAATGTTATTAACATTACTCGGCAGTCTAGTTTTTAATTAGGCCTAGCAGCTACTTACGTTCTCTGTAAGTTATTATTCGTATGATTTACATAAAATATTTGCTACGTTACGGTCAAAATGTTAGGCTGAAGATGATGTCCTTAACGTTAACGTGTTTGCGAACTAGCTATGCAACTCCGTGAGTCTAACTTAAAAAACGGAGATGCTAACACCATCTTCTATATTCTATGATTATTCTTAAGGTTCACTTGTAAGTAGCCATCAGTTTTAGTTGAACACATATCTCTAACACTGTCTCTTTTTCCCTTTTATTTCTGCCTTCTCACTGCAGCTGGATGGTGGAGGATGACTAGCTGCAACCGGGAGGTTTATGGATGAATGGATGGCAGTGAAGCACAGCACACGTGGATTTCTAAGTGAAGAGTGGATAAATAAATTGCACTTGCCTTTCAAACTGAAGAAGTTGTCCATGGCATACCTACATTTTCAGTAAGTTATTATATTCGTATGATTTACATAAAATATTTACTATCGCTGTCAAAATGTTTCACTTAAGTTTCAGTTGAACACATTTCTCTAACACTTGTCACTTTTTTCTTCTATTTCTGCCGTCTCTCTGCAGCTGGATGGTGGACGACCTGCAACCGGGAGGTGTATGGAGGGATGCTATACGGAATGGATGGCAGTGAAGCACAGCACACGTGGATTTCTGAATTAAGAGTGGATGAATAAATGCACTTGCTTTTCAAACTGATAAGAAGTTGTCCATGGTTATTTGTGCAAGCTTGTGTAGCCTAAACCAGACATAGCCTACAGCCTAAGCTTCTGGCTAGCCTAATTTATCCTGGCTGTAGATAAAGCAGGATATGAATTTGCCAATGTTTTGCCTGCTTAATACTGGTTTACTGTGGTTTAATATAAATTGAAATACCATTGAAATCACGTTGATCTTTATTTGGGCTGTAATTTCAACGTTGTTTCAATATTAATTTTCATTGAAACAGCATTGAAATTCTATTGATTTGTAGTTACACTTTCAACGTTGGTTCAATGATAATAGAGGGTGCAAAATGTTGTAGAATCAACGTTGCAGTGCGATGTTGATTCAATGATTCAAGTGTTGACGAGGTAATGTTGATTTAACGTAGATTCAATGACTAATTGCTATCTGGGCTGGCATTTGAACAGGGGTGTGTAGGCTGTCAATAGGCACTGTATTATGTATTTACCGGCATGGCTGGAGTTGATGAAGCTTGCTGGGTGGTGGTGCTGGCAAAGGTGTAGTGGTCTGACTGGTAAACTCTGTTGAACAGATTGGATATGAAAAGACGTGTTTAGTGAGATGATTACTGCAATGGTATGACACCTGGCACATGCTAACTAGCGCCTAAAGTACAAACACTTCTAAAGGATATTTCCACTTAATTTTCAGACAAACCAAGCAAGGGACCACATTTACAGACTCTACAAATACTAACCATGATATCCATGTTTTATTTAAATGACTTGAAAGAGATCGTCAGGTATAAATGCACCATACAGTAGTGGTCAGTTCATTCATTCAGATGCTGTTACATGCTAACTAGCGCCTAAAGTACAAACACTTCTAAAGGATATTTCTACTTAATTCTCAGACAAACCAGGCTAGGGACCACATGTACAGACCCTATAAATACTAACCATGATGTCCGTTTTTTATTCAAATGTCTTGAAAGAGATCGTCAGGTATAAATGCACCATGCTAGTGTGGCCAGTTCATTCATTCACATGCTGTTACATGCTAACTGGCGCCTAGAGTACAAACACTACTAAAGGATATAACACTTCTAATAATTTACAATCTACTGATAAATACTGATAAATACTGACGGTCGACATTACGATTGACGTTAGTGAAACTATAATGAACAGTAAAAAGTTAGCCTGTCTGCCTCTAACGGTTTTCTTTTGCTATCCACTTCAGACTTTAGCCATAGCTAGACTTTAGCGAGTCGCTTCTATTCGATGTAGCTGCTAGGTTTTTAAAAACGTGATCATCGACTTAACAGTACAGAAATACCATTTTGCAAGAAATGAGTGATTCAGACAAAGACTAAAAATATGTTTTAAAAAGAATCAGATTGTACTTACAAGATCCAAGAAATCGCAGTCAGTCGAGGTCGAATGGCAAAATATCTGTATGAACATCTATCAGACGAGTTACAGCAATGTTCAGGGCGGTCAACGTCACAAAATGAGTTTGAGTCTGCGCAGTACGATGAACAGGAAACGATTTTTTGTTTCAGCCCCCTCTCATTGAGAACGACGGAGTCTGTTTGTCCATTTCTTTTAGGTCTATGCGGTGGTATCACACATAACATAAATTACCAAACTTGCTAGCACTGGCAATTTGACGTTAGCGGGCTAACCAAAGGTTATCTGGCTAAACGGAGATTGTGGCTGTTAACTGCTGTCTATTAACGTTAGGTTGCCAAAGCCAAAAGTCGTGATGGTTTGTTGTCAGGTTTAGTTAACATTAACTGTTGGATGGCAATAAACTTGACGTGCCTCTGTATGCCTAGATATCATAAAACGAACTGAACTTCAGTGTGGACATTATGTCTGCCCCCTAGAGGATGTATCGCGTCACATCCACAAAAACGGTAAAAACGGACGGAGGTATGAAGGCTAGCTCTGGAGGCAACGTTTGTACCGGACCGGCAAATTTCGTCCGGCTCCGGAGGTATGAATAGGCCTTAGTGCGTTCACGGGCATCTCGGATGTCGGAGGATTCTACAGAACTCTATTGTTACGGTAGGCGACGTCACGTCTGATCGAACGTCTCATCTCGGACCTCCCACCTTGAAATCTGAACTTTGGGAGAGCTCCCAGAAGAACGTTATTGCATTATTGCATCATTCGGCGATTACCGCCCTCAGCACAGGCACAGCGCGCTCAGCTCTCTTTTACCTCAGACTTTCTCTCGCTTTTACAGAAGCAGCAGCTTTTAGGTCAATGAGCAGCAGATGGAGGAATTTTCGGCAAGAGGTAAGTTATGAACCTGCTATTTCTGTTAACTGTAGAGATAAATTATAAATGAATCAGTATGTTGCAACAGTAATGTGAAAGTAATGTTTGTTTCTGAACCGTTAACCACAAACTTTAAAGCGTATGTCGTGCACCGAGCCAGGAACCCTGTTCTAGCTAGCTAGCTAACTTTGGAAAATCGATTATGAGGTGAAACGGCCAGGGTCTTGTGTGTTAGCTAAATGATTTCCCTCATGACCATCACTAGAAAGCTTTTTAGCTTGCTAGCAGCTATCTGAGGCATTAGGCATTATCTGTGGACAGTATTAACTAGTAGCAATGCAGCTAACGATAGTTGCAAGCGCAAGCTCCCCACTCCACCAACACCTCAAGTGCGTCTCGTTTATGAACATACATTTCCTGAGGGCTATTGGGAACTAGTTTTCAGTAAACGGTTATATATGCGATATTTGCGTTTTCTGAACTGTTTTGAAAATAATAATAAAAAAAAAAAACATGTCATTGGTAAGGTAACTGCTAGCACTTTACAATCAAAAGGGAAAAAACGCGGGCTATCGTCTTCCTCACTCATGTAGCAGTAGCTAGCTGCTAGTGAAGTGAACACATTTAGACATTGCAAATGTTTTGTCATGGTGACCCATCAATTCAACGTACATGAAGTTGATAAAATGTTTTGGAGCAGCAGTTGAATGCTTACATGCTATTGGAAATGTAAGATGTATAAATAATTTCGTCAGAATCATCACGGACTTGGTTGCAGGGGAGCATGTACATTTTGAATAGTTTTTTTTTTTTTCGAGTGAACGGTTCAAAGGTTGGTCCAGAGAATTTGGTCTTAGGTTTTTGAGTCATTACAAAGATAATTGCAACAATTTCTGCGTGATTTACATTAGATTAGATAATAGGTCAAATGAATAGTGCCCTTCCTAACTTTCTTTGTCTAAATCTGTTTTGAATGATGCAAGAAACGTGCAAATTCAGTTCTGTGGCTTTCTAATGTCTAAATCAGCACTCCCACTCCCTTCCACACCCCCTTATATAGTTTTTGCAGATCTTAATGGCCATCTGTTTGTGGACAGCCAGAGGACACAATGTCTTGGTGTCCCTCTCTACACCTCTTCAGAGAGACCTGGGTTGTATTTCCTGGATGAGGGGCTGAATGTGAGAGTCGAGGTGTGCATGCCAGGTAAGTTGAATAAGGCAGGGTTATTCGACTTCAACCACAAGGTCTCATAATAGCCCAGTTCTACACAACCATCATCGAATCCATCATCACACAGTCCATCATCACATGGTTCCCCGCTGCAGTAGCCAAGGACAAGGCTAAACTGCAGCGTGTGATCCGCACAGCTGAGAGGGTGATTGGCACCACCCTACCCAGCCTGGAGTTACTCCACAACACCAGGGCATTGAAGAGGGCAAAAAAGATCATGGAGGACCCTTTACATCCAGGCTCCGCCCTCTTCCAAATGCTCCCCTCTGGGAGAAGGCTACGGCTCCCGAGAGCAGTGAAGTCCAGGCATCGCCTGAGCTTCTTCCCTACAGCTGCCAGGCTTTTCAATCACAGTTCGAACTCTCTATAGGACTGAATGCACTGACGCACTGTTTTGCACCTTTACTGTTGTCCACTGCACTTTACTTAACTGCTCTCTGCCTGCATATCATCAGCACTTTCAACATTAATACCTCAGCTTCTATTGTCATTATTGTCATGTCTATGTCTATTGTATGTCTGTTGCTGTCAACCATATTCATACGTGAATTGGCTGTAAAACATTCCTATTGTGTATCTTCACTATATGGCAATAAATTTAACCTTGACCTTGACCTTGACCTTGAATAGTAAAAGTTTGGCAGAAAATGTCTGTCAACCTTGACCAACTTTCCACCCAGCTAGACACACTAACACTGGGTTTACTTGCACAGCTTATAGTTATGTTTTAACGATCATTTTAACATTCTATTGCAGTGTCAGCAACAGCAGGGCCATCAGCAGCAGGATCAGTGGCAGCAGGGCCATCAGCAGCAGGATCAGTGGCAGCAGGGCCATCAGCAGCAGGATCAGCGACAGCAGGGCATGTATTTACACGTGAGCAAACACTGTTTTTGATAGACTTGATGCGACAAGAGATAACCGAAGAGGAAGAAGCATTGCCAAAAACACTGCAGGAGCTCAATTCAAGAATTAGAAATGGGAAAGGGAAGAAGAAACAGATGTGGGAAGTAATTGCAAAAAAACTTAGTCAGGCATTTAATGTTCAATTTCACCCCAAAAAAGTAGGCCGTAAATGGGGAACACTTGTGGATGCTGCTGCCCATGGCAGTACTGTTTACTTTCTGATCTATACATGTTCTTCCCCCGTCTGTCTGTGCATATACCTGACCAGGCTTTAGGACCCAGCGGCACCACAGTTAGATGAATGAGCTCTCCCTTAGGCCTTAAAACGTCATATCCGCAAAGCCCCTGGTATGAGACGCCGAGCCTATTCACCTGAGTGCACCTGTGTCGTTGCCAAGCGTGGCCTAGCTTGCTTTAGCGCTAGCTTGAATTGTTTGTAGTTTGAATTGAATTCGAGTCTTTTCATACTGGAGTATTAGTCAAGAAGTTTCACTGGTGGTGTGAGCCCAGCTGTAACGCCGTATATGCAACGAATTTGAGCCTTTTCATACTGGAGTATTAGTCAAGAAGTTTCGCTGGTGGTGTGAGCCCAGCTGTAACGCCGTATATGCAACGAGACAAGTTTTGGGGTTAAGAGAATCAAACGGAAGGTAATGTGTTCTCCTTTTGTATCATCCCTGGTCTAAGCTATGCTACACCTGTTTTTATATTGTGTATTTCATGCCAAATGCTAAGTATAAGTGTGACGAACCAGTCAATTCCTCTAATGGTAAAATCTCCGTTTCTACTCTTAGGACGGGCCTATACTACTACACGGTGGCTTGCCGCGGCCGTGTTTATAATTGAGGTTGCTACTAGAGGGGGGCACCACTGTTTTTCCCAGTCGAATTTTATTGTTTGTTTTCTTTGTTTGTTTCGTATTGAGCGTGTGGGCAATGTGCAATATAGACCGTAGGCCTAGTGTTTCAGTCGCCAGATAGAGGCCTAATTGGGTTAGTGCAATATCTATCGCGATTTAGTATTTCATATCAAGTAGTCTGTATTAGCTTTGTGTAATATTCAACGGGTTTGTGCAATATTTAAGTGTTTACGGGTGAGTGCAATATCTACAGTGATTTAGTATCCCTGTCTTGTAGGCTATATTAGCTTTATTAACATTCTGACTTGTGCAATATCCATACGGGCTAAGTGCAATATCGGTCACTGATTGGGTAATACCCAGGTCGTCTAAGGTGTGTGTGTGTGTAGTCAACCCAAGTTTCTCACTGGTGTGCCGTGTATTTTGAACACGCTTAAGTGGCAGCTGTATTGATTTATAGCCTTTTGTTTGTTTTGTTTATTTATTGTTTTTGGTGAAACATCTTTGCTGTGTGCCGTGTTACGGGTTGGTACTAGCATTCCATCTATGAGTCTTAATATTAGCTTTTCAGTAATATCTTGATCATATTTAGCTGCAGCTCGTGACTTGTGAATTTGCACATTGGATTGTCAGACTGTTGAATGTTATTTATAGTCCTTTAATAGTATTCTGTGACCATATTTATTATTCAGTCATTGTTTACTAATGCTACCATAATACAAACTATTTATTACAACTTATTAGTACAACTATTGCCATTTGCACAGTCATTAAGACCATTGCCTTTTTGCACACTGCTACTGTCTTAGCCTACTGGTGGCGATTATAGTTTATTGTCCTCTTTGCCTTTAACCCTTCTGTGAAATAAATAAGAACTTGATTATATGACAGCTGTATCCTACTCAGTTTCTTTACTAAAGTGGACTTGCCGGGGAATTGCCTTAACTGTATGGTACAGGGTTCTCTCACCCTTATAACTGAGAGTGGCGTAGTCATTCTAAACTATTATAGTACAGGTCACACTTTTAAGAATGTAAAAGACAACAAGGCAACAGGTCGTGGTACAACCAAATTCCAATTCTACAATTAAATGGAAGAACTGTTAGGGGGGAATCATGATGTAGTTTACCCTGTTACAGGGGATTCACAGGGAGTGGTTGTGCATAGACCAGAGGCACTTCAGGTAGGCAATCCTGGGAGTAGCAGGACTGCTGTGGGCCTTACTGCTCTTCAAGAGCCCAAGGGGAGAAAAAGGGATGCAGAAGGTTTTCTTGTGTATTTAAGAGAATCAGATAGAGCTCATGATGCACACCGTGAAAATCTGATTTTTCAGCTGCGATCTTCCCAAGAGTCCTTTGAAAGAGTAATGGAGCGCTTACTCCAGAAGCTGTGATATGGCAGAGCCACTCTAAACACATGTATATAGTCTTGATATGTATATAGTCTTTTTGGAAGCAATCTCTCCCTCTTTTTTCCCCTTCTTAACAGTATATAGTCTTTTTGGAAGCAATCTCTCCCCTTCTTAACAGTATAGTCTTTTTGGAAGCAATCTCTCCCCCTTTTAACACACTGGTGGGCACGAAGGCACTCATATAAGTACAGACATGCACTCACACACACTTAACACTGACATTCAGCTATATAGTCTTTTTGGAAGCAATCTCTCCCCTTCTTAACAGTATAGTCTTTTTGGAAGCAATCTCTCCCCCTTTTAACACACTGGTGCGCACAAAGGCACTCATATAAGTACAGACATGCACTCACACACACTTAACACTGACATTCAGCTATATAGTCTTTTTGGAAGCAATCTCTCCCCTTCTTAACAGTATAGTCTTTTTGGAAGCAATCTCTCCCCCTTTTAACACACTGGTGCGCACAAAGGCACTCATATAAGTACAGACATGCACTCACACACACTTAACACTGACATTCAGCTGTATATAGTCTTTTTGGAAGCAATCTCTCCCCTTCTTAACAGTATAGTCTTTTTGGAAGCAATCTCTCCCCCTTTTAACACACTGGTGCGCACGAAGGCACTCATATAAGTACAGACATGCACTCACACACACTTAACACTGACATTCAGCTGTATATAGTCTTTTTGGAAGCAATCTCTCCCTCTTTTTTCCCCTTCTTAACAGTATATTGTCTTTTGGAAGCAATCTCTCCCCCTTTTTAACACACTGGTGCGCACGAGGGCACTCATATAAGTACAGACATGCACTCACACACACTTAACACTGACATTCTGCCTTTGCCACTGACAAACCTGTCTTTATGTGAATCAATCTGTTCAGTCAATCTAGCAATCTATAGAAATATTCAAATGTCTTCAATGTTAAGTTGGTATACTGTTTTCTGTACTTAAACCAAAGATGTCTGCACTATGTAATGTTGATGAAATGCTTTACTTAAAAAAACACGTGTATTTGTATCATTTTATTTTGTTTATGTACATTATATGTACATCCAGGGGATGTGTGATCTTTGTCTGAGGTTGGGGGTGGTGTCAATGCTCTCCATGTATGACAAAATACAACAATAAATACAAAATAAATAAAACAGAGTTCTTGTCTATCCATGTCTAACCCAGTCTAGCCAAGGTCATCAACATCGTCTTGTCGTGGGCATCCTTGCGGGTGCTCCTGACAATGTCCTCCAGGGCCTAATGTGATATTGTGTAACATGCATGCTGCGACTATGAGTTTGACGACTACATCCATCCGGGTATTTTGTAAGTCTCTGAGCCGCCGCCACTTACATTTCAACCTTCCAAATGCCTGCTCTACAATAACCCTGCCACGACTCACTTTGCCGTTTTGAATAAGATCTTCGTGTGAAAGCATGCCATTGTCTCGTTTAGGGGTTACTATGAAGGGGAAGTTGTGTCCAATATATGCAGTGTCACCCAACAAGTTATCTTCAGCCTCCAGTGAAGAAAAAAAGAAGAAGAACGCAACATACGTGCATCATGCACTTTTCCTGGTGGGCCGGCAAATATATCGATGAATTCCCCCCTCTCATTCACTATTCCCTGCAGTAACACAGAATAGAAGCCTTTGCGATTAATGTAATCCCCCCCTCGAATGACAGGCCTTCTAATTTGTATATGGCACCCGTCAATGGACCCAATTACATTATGTATGCCACATGTGCGCTGAAATGAAAAGGCACTCGCCCGCTTCTCACATTCAGTTGGCCAACAAAGAAACTCTGTCGATAGGCTGCAAAGGCAATCCAGAACTTCAACCATAGCGTTATGGGCAGCGCCTTGAGAAAGGTCAAATTTATCGGATATTTCCCGAAATGAGTTCTGATTAGCTAGTACCATAAAAAAAGAAGACTCTTCTTCACGGCTGGCACTTTGCCATCAGAGAGGCCCTGTTGCAGGAGGCGGTGAGTGAAATATTCAAATTGAGCAGGGGTAAGGCGGGTATGCCGGTAGAAGAGTTGGTCCTCCATATTCATTAGCTCTCTCCATCCAGTCCCTGACTTTAAAACAGGCCCAGGGGTTTCAGCTAAAAAAGCCAGAATTGTATTCCTAAAAGTCAAATGACTACAGTTAATAGGCTATAATGTCATGTAGCCAATATATTTATTCAACCTAGGCCTACTTCTATTTATTGCTTAGGGGTAGGACCTATATGGACGAAGTTATTATTGTAGAGTGATTAGGGATGCACTGATCCAGCTTTTTTTTTATTCCGATATTTGGGTTTTAATGAAAGGTAGCCTAGCGCACTGGTTGTTGCAATCCTCTGTGGTCAAGGTCCAGTGTGATGTAAGTGCAGAGGGGTATACTACGAATCTCGCTGAACATAACAAGGTTTTTTTTGGAAGACCTGAATCGACAAATACGAAAGTTGCAATCAGAGTCGAGTCATAACAAATCGATGGTCGTCAGATATTGTATGGTATGCAAGTCCATAGTAGTTGTTCTGACTAATGTTATTATTTTTTGGCTAAGTCAACCCATGTTATTAGAAGGGTAGGGAGGACACCTAGTGGCGTAACTGGGTAGCGTTTTACATATTAGGAGACGTGTGAAAGTTATGACATAAAGGATTATATTAAGTGTATCCTGTTTATGTTAGAAACGTTTTCATTTTAACAGCCTAGTTAACTCGTGCGTGTGTTTTGCTAACTATGTTAGTAGTGGTTCTCTGTAGAATAATATAAGCTATGTGTTGATAGGACAGCAATTTCATACGAGTAATTGTATGCTTTTTTATTTCTTTAGTTTTACAGAAAAGGAAAATGAATGCAATAGAATAAACTGTCTGGAATAGCAGTTCTACGTCCTTCATTCAATAAGAAGTTAGCTATCTGCCTACGCCTTGTTAGGACACAAATGCCAGGGCAGAATAGTAGTGATGTATCTGCATGCGCAACATAGTAAGAAGCGCCTTCGAGTTTCGAAATGTTTCAAGAGGCGGAGCTGCTTCCAGTACAATGTATGACAGTGCTCACACGTGAGATAATTGATTGGTCAGTAGTCAGTAGGATTAGTCAGAGGGCGGTGATTTTTCACGATTTGATTTTGAGCTATAACTTAACCTGCTCCCGACCAGGTTTGGTTTCGAGCATAAGATGGTGATACAGCTACGCTAAAACAAATCCACTTTCGTATGGCAGCATACCCTGACTTCGAGCGCAACATTAGTATCCAACGCACTAATCGAGCATCGTAGGACACCCCATTGGTGTGACTTGTCGTCTGACAGTTATGTGGTCATGTCATTATTAGCTGATAGCCTACCTAGCTGTTATGCTTTATCAACATATGTAAATGAAACTTAAAGGAAAAGCAAAGCTTTAGAGATAACAATACAAGTAGCAGCTAGTATAGACCTCGTCGTAGCTCTCTGTACTTCCTCTTCAAGGATGTGTGCTGCCAAGTGTTGTAAGACAAGTCTCATGTATTGTATGACAGCTACAATTGCTGCTATCAAGGGGGCAGCCATGTTTTTTATTTGTTGTTGTCAAGTGAACGCTGTTTCATAGGAAGTCGGGACATTCTAAACGGTTATAAAGCGAATCCACGACATCCTACATGCCCGTGAATGCACCATGTTATACAACCGGTAGGGCACTCCATTAGGTCACGGGGCTGAAGAGGCCCTCGCATGCTTAATCACTTCTTGCACCTCCTTCCACCTTGGTGGACTGTCATCACACTGGCTACTTACATCACCAATAGGCGGGATATCAGCGGGAAGCACCATCTCTCTGGACCTGTCCCTGTCTTTGTACACCCCCTCTAAGTACTCCTCGTTTCAGCTTAGGTTCCAAAAGGCTATACCACTTTTCTGCATTACAAATAATGACTTAACAAACTTAAATGGGTCTTTGTAGAATGCTAGTGAAGCTTGTGATTTCTTTTTCCTGTTCTTCCTAAAATGTTCTGCTCTTCTTAGCACTGCCAACCGCCCCATCACACCTGCCTGTAGAAAGTCAATACCTTCCTTCTCAACGACTGTAGCTTTTCTCCACTGCTTCTTAAGCTGCCTCCTCTCCTTAATGAGTTTATCTATCTCTTTCTGGCGCCTAGATTTGACTACCTCCTGTTGCCGTTTTGCCCTTTTCTCAATAATCCCAAATCTTTCCTTACCATAGCTATAGATAATGTCTCCCATTTTCTCTAATTTACTTTCAGATGTCCCCTTAAGCTGCCCCAGGATGCTGACAAGATGACTATTAACATCCTCCCATAGTCTACCATCTGTTGCACCTGGCCACCTAACCCCAAGTCTATGACCATTGTATGTATATGTATATATATATATATATACTGTATCTGATTGACATACAACAGCAACACCTTACCTGTCCACAAGTTCTGATTTATAAATGCATTTTGAAATGTTAAGCATTTAAAAAACATCTTTGTTTATAGCTTGTCTGTCATTATTACTATTTGTACAATGGGATGTCTTAATGGTGTGTCTTAAACAACAGTAAAGTCAAAGAATAATTGAATCCAAACATAACTTGTGCTGGTGTTTTATTTCCACATTGATGATGCATATACACCAGACACATAGTGGTCAGTAAAATTCAGTGGGATATGAGTTCCCAAATTTTGAAATTGAACACCTGTGGGGTGTCCTACGAAGCTCGATTAGTGGCTTAGCGAGGTATGTTGCGCTCAAAGCCAGGGTATGCTGTCATACGAAAGTGGATTTGTTTTAGCGTCGCTGTATCACCATTAGGGCTGGGACAACGCATCGACTAAATCGATTAGTTCGACGCAAAAAATATGTCGGTTCAAAATATGCGAATCGACACGTCGTCAAAAATCAAAACAAGATTGGTGGCAACGTGAGTGACTCCTCATATACTTTCAAAATTGCAAGGCAGCACGCAGTCGTTCCTCTGCAGCGTTTCTCTAACTATGGGCCGCTGAGCAGCACCGGTCCGCAATGTAGACTGCTTGTCCGTGAGGCGTGGAGTGAAATTAGGCTTGGCGCTTCACCTGATAATTTGTTGCGCAATTGATCAAGCAACCGCGGCCCGACAGAAAAAGAAAACAAACGTTGCAGCAATCCGGAGGAAATACTTTCTAATTCCATGTGATTAAACTTAGAGCAACACAATTAAGTGTTGAGCGTTCATTGAATGCATGCATGTGCGTGTTTGCGCGACAGAAACTGAAACTAAACAATAACGTTGGCCGCTTCAACCTGTTTGAAGGCTGTTTAATTATTTAACGACATTTAATAGAACAACGTGGATTCTTGAGACAGAGCAGAGTGTAGTTCAGTCAAATCTTAATATGGTCAAAAGATTGTAGCCTTAGTCTTTCATTTAAAAATCTCCAGATCAGTGATTTAATTTCCCAGCTAGCAATTACAATCGGGCCGCTTCCGTAAAACCTCCGGCGCTATCGGCTGAGTTGCGGCATCGGCTCCATGCTAGAAATTAGGAGCGGGCCGCTTCTGTAAAACCTGCGGCGCTGTCGGCTGAGACGCCTATCTGCTCGCCCGTAATACATAGAAAAAAGTTGGTATTGTGTTTCCTGAATCCTTACATTCAGAGATTCAAAAGGAATTTCATTAAAAGCATGTCAATTTTGTCTCCATTTGCCAGAGTTTGATGCTTGCATGAGGGAAACAATAGCACCCATATAATTGCTGTTGTTTTCAGAAGTAGGCCTATTCATCATGCAACCATGCAAAAACAATTAGCTATTGCAATTATAGTGTATCTTACATTACTTCAGCAGGTCTCTGATTTTTTCAAACTTTTTGTGAACATTGCTAGCACTTTAAACATGGACTGCTTTGAAGTGAAAGTACACTTAATACACAATAATAATAATTGTAATAATGATAATCATAATGATGATGATTTGATGGGGGTATACAGTATATAGCCCCTTTCACATTCACCGAATTTAACGCTAAATCAGCCGAATTTAACGTTAAGGCTGTTCCTTTCACATTGACGACACGGGATGGGGAGTCAACCCGCCTCGGCAATCCGACCCGTCTCGGGGGGTAGTATCAGAGCCGAGCCGTGTTGAATATGAAAGGAACAGAGGTCAACCCCGCTATTAGGGGTGTGTGACTGATGACGTATTTGGCCAGGCAGGAGGTTAAAATACAGGAAACACACAAGAGACTAATAACTTTAGCTGCTGTGTCCATAGATATGTGTGTGTCCAACAATCACGTTTTTTATGCTGAGAGTGCCCTGAACCTCCTTTTCTCAGCACTTCGGTCAAGTGTTTATTGTTGCTAGGTTACCAAAACCGTCTGCTACCAGCAGCACGTCTTTTTAGAAAGTTTGCCTAATGATAGCTAACTAGCCAACGAGCTAACTGTCAGAGCAGAAGTTGTTCAGGACTCAGCACACTGAAATATGGCATCATTTGGCATTCAAATAACATAACAAGTGGCCCGCCATCATTTGGAAGCTAAACCACGTAGAACTAGCATGACAGTTGTGTTTATCAGTTTATCTCCGAGGTCCAAGGCATGCTTAACGTCATTGTTCACTCCCAAATTGCGTGTGACGTGCTGCTAGGCAACGCCTCCCATAACTCGCCTCTGAACCCGGCTTCAGACAACCCCGGGACCAGAACACGTCTACCTTTCACATTGCGAAATCCCCTGAACCCGCTATTTCTTAAACGCTAATGTATCGTTTCTGAATGTGAAAGGGGCTTATGTGTAATGAGCTCTATGGCCCCAAAGTCCTAAAGACAATAGGCCTCTACTTAACTTGTCATTTTATTGATGACAGTTGGGATCTTGTCTCCTTCAATTTGACAACACTCCCAGTGTTTTCAAGGCTTCAAGGTTTTATTGAATGCTACCTCTGACTTAGAATGCATTACTTTGCACTTGTACAGTCTTTCATTTTGGAATGTTAAGAGCAATAAACATACATTGCATGTTAAGACATTCATGTTTTAATTCATTCAGATATGTAAATCAACATGTATATAGCTATTAGTCAATTAGTGGGGAGATAATCGAATCGAATCGAAATCGAATCGAACTGAAAAAATGAATCGTTAGATTAATCGATGCATCGAAAAAATAATCGTTTATCCCAGCCCTAATCACTATGGTATCTTATGCTCGCAACCAAACCTGGTCGGGAGCAGGTTGTGCTAACTTATAGCTCAAATCGTGAAAAATCACCGCCCTCTGACTAATCCTACTGACTACTGACCAATCAATTATCTTGAAAAACGAAGTCATCTCACATGTGAGAATCTACTGGAGCAGATCCGCCTCTTCAAACATTTTGAAACTCGAAGGCGCTTTTAAAGGTACATTATGTAGGATTTTAAGTGTTTTAGTACCTCAAGTCAACGTCTGCATTCATAAATAGATCCTCTTTGGTGTAAGATAACCTATGCCAATGACTTGTCCTACTGGGCGGAGAATCACTTCTCTGCATTTACATAGAAAGGGACGTTCACCGGAAGGCTTCCATGTCTTTCCGGTGTATAGAACAATATGAACTGCCGAGAGGGACATAAAACACTACCTGTTAACACCGCTGGGGAAAAACGCGTTTCACGTTACACAGAGAAGCAGCGTGAAGACGGCCATTTCTATACAATCTAAGACTGCAGATTCGTAAAGAAACTCAACCACCCACATCATAAGTGTATCTAAATTAGCTATGTACCAAACATGACATTTTACCGTGACTCGAGGAGCTGTAACCAACCTGTAAGGTTGCGTGTACAAAACCGCTAGCTAGCTAGCGAACATCACTTCCCATTACGCCTTCGGTGCAAACGTTAGCTAGCTAGCTCGGTTAACAGGCTAAATAAAATGGTTTATTGTGTCTGAAAGTGTGTTTTATTGGTATCACACACAAGCAATGACAATGGGGAAGTTTCGATTTTATGTTATTTCAGGTTAGTTTGCAATAACAAGTTTAACCACAGTCCTTAGCTACCTAGCTAGCCAGCCTGACTAGCCCTTCCCATTAACTTTCTATGTAGCCTACTGCGCTAGCTAGCTATTGTGCTTAGCTCGGTTAACAGGCAAAGTGAATTAATTTATTACGTGTCCGAAAGTGAGCTTTATTGGCATCACACACAAGCAACGGCAATAGAGAAAAGTTATGTTTTGACTAGGAGACTGGAACCAGGGCCATTGATAGATAGATACTTTATTGATCCCGAAGGGGAAATTGTCTTGGTAGATTCACGACGAGATGAACCTATACTGCAACAACCTAATGAATGTTTTGCAACGGCTTGCAAATGCTGGCAACGATGTGCAACGTTGAATCATAGACAGTAAAAGAAAATGTAATTTAATTCACATCTCCGCAACAGTTTTGTCTCGTCGCAGATCTTTGGGTTATGTTTTTGACGTGAGATGGCTACCGTAGTCTCTATAGGCTGCGATATAATCCCTAACCGTTAGATGGGAGAATTTCACAATGAAATTTCCTCAGGCTTACATAGTGTCCGTTTAACTATGTTACGCATGCAGATATCTCGCTACTATGGACATGCATACCATACAATATCTTATGACCATCGTTTTTTTGATGTTATAGGTTAGACACTAAAAAAGACCACCCTAGATTTTGCTACCGCTCATAAATGCGGAAGTAATCATTGTTTAACCTAGGCTGTCTTGTGCATCTCCACGTTTCCCGATTGGTCAAAATCACCCCAACCACGAGAACGCGCACAGATCTGAGCTGAAAGCCTAGTTTGACAAATTTATCACATACCTGCTGTCGTAGGATCACTTAACTTAATACCCAAGTTAAGGCTTTGTGCAGCCTCGATATGTCTAGATAACCTAGATTTGTCTAACTTGCTTCGTAGGACACCCCACCGGTTGGTAAATTTCTTTCAGGAACAAAAACATTACAAATACAACAAGAATATTTCACAAATAGAACATTATTGTATGCCAAAAACTTACATTATCTTTGTAAGATCAACAGTATTGTTGAAATTGAACACCTGATTGGTAAATTTCTTTCAGGATCAATAACATTAGAAATATAACAAGAACATGTTACAAATTTAACATTATTGTATGACAATAACATACATTATCTTTGTAAGAAATTTCAACAGTATTGTTAACACACTTCTATAAAAGCTTTAAGAGAAAAACAGACCAAATCAGGTTCAAGAAAAATTAAACTCGATCAAATCTTGATCCAAAACGGATTGCAATCTCAAGGTTGGATTTAAATGACTCACTATCTTTAAAATGAGCTGTGGGAAATGTTATTGTGGCGCTACATGCACTCACAACTGGATAGCATATGCTGTGGTTGGGCATCCGTTCGACACAATTGTGGTCGAAAAGGACTTGAATTTTGAATTTCTCCTTTTCTGACACCAGCAAGTGTCTGTGAGCCTGACCTGTCAGCCACTGCATCACTTGAGGGACTGTGAGAGGTGCGCCACCTTCCCCATGAGGTGAACAGGTGTCCCCATCTGTAATAGAGCATAGACAAATGCAAGGAAAAGGTGAAAAAGAGTACTATTCAGTTTGATGACATTGAGTGCTCTTGCATGCATGCACCATTCCGTTGAGAAACATGAGATGCCCCTCCTGTAGGCTGCTCATGTATTTTTCCCAGACTCCCCACAATGTATATGGGTTAATTTGCATAGGACCTTAAACCAGATGCTATAGACATGGAATTGCTCTGCTACCAACATGTGACAATGTAAAACCAATGCATACCCTCCAGCTCGAGAAGGAAATCTTGAAAGAAGTCAAGGATTTTCGTCTCTGTCTTTTGTTTGACCGAGCCAGACTCGCTCATCACTGGATCCAGGCTGGAGATGATGTAATGTGAATCAACCTTGGAACAAAGTACATTGGTCTGGTTAGTATGAACTGCATCCTACTCACGACAGACAAAACATACTTAGGCCATACCTCGTTCGATGGTGGCACTACAACTCGAGTCGCAGGAACAGAGGATGTGTAGGAAGAAGAATCAAGGACCTCAACTTCTTCCTGGAAATGAAGTCAAACAATATGTCAGATAACAAAATAATGTTCAGATAGACAGTTGGCAATCATTTAACATTTAAAAAGACCAAGAGTTGGGCCCCAGCCGTGGCGCAACTGGCTGGGGCACCTGCACCGCACGCCGGCGACCCGGGTTCGATTCCCGCCCCGTGGTCCTTTCCGGATCCCACCCCAGCTCTCTCTCCCACTCGCTTCCTGTCATTCTCTCTACTGTCCTGTCCAATTAAAGGCATAAAAAGCCCAAAAAATAACCTTTAAAAAAAAAAAAAAAAGACCAAGAGTTGTTTCTGTTTAACATATAACAGATATAGATTGAAGAGATTGAAATGAAAACACTGGTTTTGGGACAGTTTACATTCCCTTCATGATGGTTGAGACCATTTTTTCGAATTTTTTCAGGGATTGTGGTAGAGAAGTTAGTCAGGAAGCCTAGTGGCCTAGTGTCCAAATTCACCTCAAACTTGCATTAAGTGAGTACCAGGCTTGTGCACAATTCCGAATTTTAGAATTAGCCTCCATTCAATTCATGAGTTGGAATTTGAATTGAATTGGCCCCACCCCACAGGAAGTTGGAATTGGAATTGGAATTGGAATTGGAATGACAGGAAGTGGAATTCAATTCATGGCAATTCAAAACAATTCCAGAGTCACATGACAGGAAGAATGTGTTTAATCTCCCTAAAGCCGGAATGCCTGACGTACTGTAGTACTGAAGATGATAATCAACTTGAATTGTGTAGGAAGGCAATGGCCAGGCTAATTAAGTGGAACATTTTGAGAAGAAAAGCATCTCACCTCTGAAACAGTTGGCTGAGATGTCCCTTCACAGCCACCTTCAACATGAAGAGCCAGCATTTGCAGTGGCATCACCATTTTGCACTGGGTGCATGTTGCCTTTGGCATTAAGCTAAATGCTGGCGCATCCACTGGAAGTGGCATCAAATCCATCTCCTCTTGCAGGGGGGCAATGAAAAGCAAGAACTTCCCCCCTGCAGAGGCGCTTCTGAGAATGGAGCCGGTGTACCCCTCCGACTCCAAGGCCACAGCGGCCAGTCTCCTCCTTCCATGGCCACCTGTAAATTCAAATTTTGATTGGAATTAAAAGTAGTGGTAAACAAGCACATAACATCATGCATCAGTGAAAATATTTCAATTTCAATTTCAATTTCAATTTAATGTCGCTTATAGAGCGCCAATACATTACACATGTCTCAAGGCGCTTTACAGAGTGTTAGACATTCAAAGAGAGCCCATGAGTAACAGGGGCAAGGAAAAACTCCCTAGAATTGGAGATACATATAGGAAGAAACCTCAGACAGACCCACGACTCAAGGGCCCAACCCATCTGCCTTGGGTCAGTTACAGTACAGTCATTTGTAGTTTGAAAGTTACAATGACAATGAAAGTTCAAATAGTCCAGTGTAGGGAATAAATTGTCCATTAGTAATCCATTAGTTATTTCTGAAGGTGATGGGTCGCTGGGATCCGAGGGCCAAAGATTCGGGCAGGGAACCACAGCAGGCGATGTTAGGGCAGTCATAGGGATGGCGAAGGCAATGGCGATGGTAGGGCAGTCAGAGGGATGTGACTTCAGGTGTGATGAGGGACAGGCACAGAGATGGTTGATGGCTGGTGATGGTTTACCTCACAGGTGAGGTATAGGGGAAAGGGAAGAGAAATAGAGTGTGTTAGTATTACTGTAAGTCATATTAAGTATTAATAAGTATATCAATGGTGATATAAATGGTTATACTATAGAGGGTTTACAAAACGCTTTTACACACCTCTTTTGTGGGGACAGGTGCGTAGGAATAGGTTACCCAGTTAAACCCGAAGAGGCATCCCGCACATCGTCCACCACGCATGCAAACATCCACCCACCCACCACGCACGCAACATCCACCCACCCACAATGCCCCCCCCAATGCCCCCCCCCCCCCCAGGCGAACCCACACACCACCTCTGAACCGCGCGTCGGAGCAGCATGGCTGAGCATGGCCAGCCAGAGTCCGCCCACAGGCGGCGCCACCCATCCGCAGACACCCCCCACCACCATCCGCGAGCAGAGAGAACGGGGCCCGCGCCAGCCCCACCCCAACCACAACACCACGCGAACACACACCACGGCCCGACCAGGACACACAGTCTGATCCGCCCCGCCGCCCAGGCCCCCCGGAAGCAGCGCCCCCAGAGCAAAAGTCCAGAATGCTTCATGTCTTTGGACGTGTCATCCTGTCATCCTGTTGACAGGGTCGGGAGGCGTAGGGAGGCGATGTAGTGTAATTAAAAACGTTAAAATCATTGGACATTGGTGTAATGTAATTAAAATCGTTAAAACCATTGGACTTCCACTCTAGAAACACCACCCCAAGAAGGCCCGGACCGCGAGCCCAATCCAAATACAATGCCGCAACAGCCCTCCCCTCCGCCATCCACTCCCAGCATTCCCACCTCCCCCGTCCCCCCCATCCCACTAAATGCACAGCCGTGCACATCTGATCAGACTGCATGCCCCAGCCAGACCGCCAATATACGCCCACGCAGAGCCACTGGCGAATGGAGCCGACACGAACCCCACCCCACCCCCCATCTACAGACGGCGACGGGAGGCCCCCCGCGGACGAGCAACGCCACCCGCGAACGGACCCCGACCGGCCCAGAGCACCCAGCCACACCACCCAGGCGCGCAGCCCAGACATGATGCGCAAGCCCACCCGGGGAAGGCCTATAAAATACATTTGAAGTTTTGGTTTTACAAAACCAAACAGTTTTAACAACTGTTATGAGTTAAAAGAACACTAAGCAAGTTATTGCCACAGTTTGAGGCATCCTTCGTTATCAGAGAATTTGTTTCGGTACCATCTCCAAGTTTATTTGAATGACATTGAGTCATGTGAAGGGTGGATAAATGCACGTTTTATTTCCAGGATCCAGGATATGCACAGTGTAGTTCTGACCAACTCAAAATAAAAAAACCTATTCACAGCATGACATTGCTATATTTTTTTCATATCACAAAAAAATCCACACGGTGTCCATGTTATTAGTCACAAAAGTTCCCATATCTCCTTGTGGCAAGTTTGGTCATCACATTAGGATCACTGAACACATGGAGGTATTATAAGAACTGGAGAAAGTGAACAAGTCCCGCCCCCATTCATTTCAATGGGAATGCTAGGCTAGTGAAAATTGCCAAAATGTAACTATTTTTTCAGGCTTCAACATGGCGTTTCAAGGGGCTTGTTTCCGGTGCCGTTTTACTTAGCCAATTAAGTGCCCGTTTACTGATTGACGTAAGGTACAGAAGGAGAGCTCGTGCCCACACTAAGCTCGTGCATGAGCTGAGAGTGGAACAGCCACCAATCAGCATGAGGAGAATATGGGAGAAACGGTACCGGACATGATGTATTTCTGGAAAATGGCGACGAGGAAGTGCCTTGCTAATCGGCGAAGCTAATCAGTCAAATCCTGACCCCCTGACTGAACACATGGATGTGCCTACTTGAAAGAAGTGTTTTTGAAAAGCTTCAAATATTTCTTACTTTGGAAACCCATGTTGAACTAGGGAAGGCATCTTGTAGTGCGGGGCTCTAGACTCTATTGAAATAACTTCATGGTGATATAATGTTTAATTTAATGCTGGTATGTTAAACAATGTATTGTTTAACATACCAGCAGCTTTGTAGAGAAGCCATCCTCCCTCAAGGTTGGCCATTTTGGGGTAGGTCGTCTCTAGTAAAGTGGATAGCTGCAGTAATAAAGACAGAATACCTTACCATAACCATCTTACCTTACCATACACCTTACCATAAACAACCTTAAAGGGATAATCCGGAGTGAAATGCACATTAGATCAATTTTTCGGACTATTGGGAGTACATACGTTGAGTTGACACCAAAATCATGTCATTCGGATGTATTTTGAGAAAGTTCGAGTTCACCGTTTTTATCCAAAACTCGTTAGCCTGGAAGTGACCGGGGCAGGTCCTTTCGCCGCTACAAAACGCTATTTTTATACCTCTTCTACTGTTCCAACCAACACTACACTTACGTGGTAGTGAGTAGAGGGTCCCTAAAGCCAAACCGAAGTATCCCCACGTCTTTATGTGGTCGGATAGAGAGTCCAGAATGAATTTAATCGAGTCAGTACCTTTCCGGAAATGTCGATGGTGCAGCTAGCAACGCGTTAACAACATTTTAATAACATTTCCGGAAAGGTACGGACTCGATTAAATTCATTCTGGACTCTCTATCCGACCACATAAAGACGTGGGGATACTTCGGTTTGGCTTTATCATATAATATATTAAAATACAGTTACACGAGTAGTCACACGACCAAGTATGGTGAGACAAAATAAAATGTGGTGCATTTCTAAGCAGGTAAGAGGGATAACTATATTGTGGTGCGTGTGTGTGTAGGTATATGTCTGTGTGTGTGTGTATTTAGGTGTGTGTGTGTGTGTGTGTGTGTGCCTGTGCTTGTCTGTGTTTGTGTGTGTGCGTGTTCCTGCATGTTTGTGTGTGTGTGTGTGTGTGTGTATGACCGTAGCATCCAGCACCCAGAGCAAGCATTCTCTTTTACTGTATTTCCGAGCATGAAATAAAGGTTGAATGAATTTGAAGAAGAAGAAGAAAAATACTTTGGAAGAACAGCAAAATGCATTTTCATGCACTGTAAAAATCTCTAGCCATCTTTTGGCATGACTGTGCACTCCATTGTTGTGGTTTCTATTTTGCCAAGCCCACATGGGAGTATTTGGAAAAGCTTCCCATAAATGACAACTTTGTGTGATATCACAAAATACTTTCTTTTCTTTCAACTCATGGATTACCCCCATGTATGTCTCTTCTGGGGCTCCGTAGACCCACTCAGTAATTGACCAGCAAATTAACAGGTCATCTGGAATGGCATTTTTGTATTGTGTATACCCATGGTGCAGAAAATCCAGGAAATTGGACATGCTTTGTCACAATCTCTCCACATTTGCACTGGTGAGCCAACACAAAATGCATTACTTTCATTCAAAAGTGTAACTTTTTACTTCCTTTTTCAACCTTTTCAGCTGCAAGATATTCTGCCTTGAAGCAAACCCAGACCAGATTTACTGTCAGACAAAAACAAGAGAAGAATGGAATTGTCTGAAAATATTTATGAAGAGACAAAAAAAAATGAAGGAAAACATATCTATGTGGTTTCCAATGAGACTAAACAGAACAAGCAAGAGCCAAACAGTCTTCTACTTCGTAAGTATTTCACTTGATTTCTCTTATTTCTCATTAGACCTACTATGTAGTACTGTGCATCTAATTGCATTTGTTCTCTCCCAGGACGTTACAAGTGTGCCGTGGCATGTCTGGGGCTGCTTTGTGTTCTGCTGGTGGCCACCATCATAGGACTGCTACTCAAAACACCTACAGAGACTAGTCATATACAAACTATGTCTTATAATCTGTCCAGGGAAATAGAGATGTTACAGAACAGATACAGCCTCCTGACAAGGGACAGTTCCCAATTACAGGTTAGATGTAACAACCTGACTAGAGAGAAATCCTTCTTACGGGACAGATTCAACACGGTGGCTGATGAGAATAAAAAACTACAGAAGAGACTTTGTCATCCGAGTGAGTGTTGAGATGTTATTAGATCTGCTTCTTGTTCAAATTGCATTTCCCCAGGACATCCATAAATATACTGAGCTTGCTAATTATTTGTAAAGTTACATGTAAGCTATTTAGCAGAAGCTTTTGTCCAAAGCAAATTGTATTTACAAACTGTAATACTTCTATATTGCTTAATGGAGACCATCCTTACTTATCCCACATTGTTTCTCAATTATTCCTGTAGGATTTGGAAATTGTGTACTTGTTTGTTTTCCCTTTGTATTTAATGGTGGAAAATCGTGTCATTGGGAGGCCAGTGCTATATGTACCTATCGTGACACTATCGTGTTACATGTCGAGCATTAGACTGCATTTCCAGAAAATACTAAACATTTTCTTCGTTTTCTAACAGAGATGGAAATGGCACAGTATGTGGGTATGTGTGATGAAAGCATTTACGATATCATTTGAAATTATACTGTATTCATTTCAAAGGATTGCTTCTTTGGCGTGACTACCAGTTAATTGTTAAACAGAAAAAAATTAATGTATTGTGTGTTTGTAACTGTAAAATGAATTGGTCCATGTAGCATATGTGTTTGTCTGTGTGCACACTCCATTGAAGTAACAGAAGCAACATGTCCGTTATGGCTGTTCCCTCACTGAACTTTAATCCATGTGCTTTTGCAGTGGATGTATCTCTGGATCCTGATACAGCCGAAAACAACCTTATCCTGTCTGCTGATGGGAAACGAGTGTGGCATGTTGACATACGACAGAACCTTCCTGACAACCCTGAGCGCTTTGATCCTGTTGTTTGTGTCCTAGGAAAGCAGGGCTTCACCTCTGGTAGATCTTACTATGAGGTGCAGATCAGTGGGAAGACTGCATGGATATTAGGGGTAGCCAGAGAGTCTATTAACAGAAAGGGAAGCATTAAAGCAAGTCCCCTGACAGGATACTGGACAATATGGCTGAGAGATGACATATATAAAGCACTAGCTGGCCCCTCTGTTGTCCTGACACTCAAAGAAAAGCCAGAGAGGATTGGAGTGTTTGTGGATTATGAGGCAGGTTGTGTCTCTTTTTATGATGCAGACAGATGGACTCCTATCTACTCTTTTAGAGATGTCTCTTTCAATGAGACAATCTATCCATTTTTCAGCCCCTTTCCAAATAAAGACAACAAGAACTCAACTCCATTGATTATTGTCACCCTTCTCACCTGCCCTCAGTAAATTAAGTAACTGTCATCTCTGGTCAGCCAGGCTTTGTGGAATTTTGCACACTTTGTTCCCCATCAGTGTTGAGCTGTCAACCACAATGGCTTAAATCATGGTGTAGTTCATGTCATTTATTTCTTTTCCCCAAGATACTGCCTGTTTTTCTTACCAATAATAGAGCAGCAATGTGTTATTAACAGTGGTGAAGAAAATGCACCAATAGATCGGTGTTCTGTGATTCAGTGAATTTGTGAATAAATCAGAAGTTCAAAAAATATTACCAGGTCTGGTTAAATTAAAATACTTGAATCTAATGGTGGGGGGGGGGGGGGGGGGGGGGGTTCATGCTTCTTTATGCTTTATCCAACCCTACATAATCTAAAGGATGTGGCACTGCAATGATCATTGGGTACAGTGGATTGATACAGTGGATCAGTGCAGCACAGAAAGACTGGTGTGTGGTCTTGTAGCAGTCGATGGGGCTCTAACCAATATGCATAGGGAGCTGAAGTAAAACATTACACTATTTCCCTTATTTATCCCAAAGGAAATGTTGGAAGATTATACATGGATGTGTAAAAATGAGTGGATGAGAGGTCATTTAGGTAATTTAAAATGGTTTGACATGAGGCTCACATAAGAAAGTGGTTCAAGTTGACTTTGCTGGCTCATTTTGGATGACACAAAACCTGAGTATGACGTTTCTGTAAGACAGACAAGGTGATAGAGTGGGCCTACCCCCTTGTGGCAATACTAATAATCTTCAACAGATGGCAAAGTATACCTTTCAAATGGCTGACACTCATACAAATACTTACATAACAAATCTGAAAACAAAGGTCAGTTTGCCACCTATCAATCTATCAATCAGTCTGTGTCTAAATCAGGGCTGTACGCTAAGCTTTTTCACTAGAAGCACAGGTGCTCCTAAATGAAAAAGTTTAGGAGCACAGAAAAAAATTTAGGAGCACTATGACATTTCCTTGAAAACCTTCTTGCCTTAAGCAGGATACAGATCATTCACAGCAGTGGCAATCATAGTCTCTGCTCAAACACACACACAGAAAATGGCTTGTCTTGTTTCTATTTCATATTTTGAATTCAGAATTTGTATACATTTTGTTAACAATTTATAGCATTTTAGGATCTGCATAATTACTTATAGCTTAAAATATTCAGTAAACTGAATACTTCATATTGATTACACTTGTCTTTAATGATATAATACAGGGGTGGTGTGTAGGTCTGATTGAGTGCCTGTCACTTTAAGATGTATGTGAACATAATTAGGTTTCATTCGGTTTTAGGAAAAGAGTCAAGCATAGTTCAAGGATACATCATGTTTTCATTAAATAACTTAAATGTCCAAAAAACTAACAAAGGTAAAGACAAATATTTCTGGTGTAATAGGCCTAGAAAAAAATGAGTGTCCACTGTCCAGTAATGTTAACTTCTATGATTTAGGTAGCCTACCATGGCATGGCATCGTGAGTTGTCACTTTTTCCTTGGTCATGTTTAATTGGCTGGGTGCTTAACTTACTCTGACTCGTCTTGGAGTTTGGTAGGCTATATCTGTTATATCCAGTGAGTGACAACCAGTGCTCAAAATAAAACGTTACGGTATTCTCCTGATAACGTTAGTGGAATGGATTTAATGTGAACGTAACCTCCATACAAAGACGCATAGTGGCTATATGATGCGCACATTTGCAATGAAAATGTTCCGCCTTTTTAAAGCAGGTGTAGCCTACACCAAATCGTGCTTAAATCCATCATTTAGACAACAGAATCAGTCGGATTTCTTTCATAGAAGTCAACCAGGCCTATATGTCAAATGCAGGCTGGGGTGAAGCTAACACGGTTTCCACACCGTGTTTATCAACCGTGATAATAATAACATTTGAAATGAACACGGTAATTGTATATAGTCAACATTCTTATCATGGTTTGCCGTTTCAACGGTAATCGCTACAAAGTCACCAACTGATAATGGCCGTGTTTCCCAAACGCAATCTTTCTTAAGGACTTAAGAAGGCTCCAAAGAAGGAATCGCTAAGAAGGAGCGCTAAGATACGGGTGTTTCCCAAACGCATTCTTAACTGCCTTCTTAGGAGAATCTTAAGATCAAGCCAAAGAAGATTCTGAAGAAGCTCTTAACGAGAGCTGTTCACCACGGTGGTGCTGAAACGGAATCAATCGATGCCAGGCAAATCGATCACCCACCCCTTTATAAGCGCACAAGTCACACAGCGCCTCGTGTTCCCCCTACAGGTGCAATTAGGCTACGCATGTATCGTGTGTGCGTGCGTGTTTGTGTGTGTGTGTGTGCATGGTAAATCGGGTGGCTAATCGGGAGATTCGGGAGGATTACCGGTGGGCCGTTATTTTGGGCCGGTGTGAATATCGTGAGTTTAAATATATTGTTTCTGAAGATAATTTGCTGCGCCCTTGCGGCACTTCTGCAGCCTGGGCTGTGCGGTCGCAGCTCCTTACGTCTGCCAAAAAACTCAAACTAACTGATAAAACAGGGTGATTATCAATATAGCCTAGGGTCTATTTTTTATTAGCTCAGGCCATTCATATATTAACTCATGCAAGACGCATCCCATCTCTCTTATAGATAGTGTGGTAGTAGGCATGTGATGTAGGCTAGTATACTTTATTAATATCCGAGAAGATGTAACCCTCCAGTCCATGTGGCCTGCGAGTGGGGTGCACATATGCATTAATGTAAACCGGACTATTACATCGCGGACTTTGGCAACGCCTAGAGTACTGTAGCAGGTGAAGCCTCATTGGATTAGGTTCTTAGTTCAATTACATCTGTTTCCTTGATATCCGTGGAATGCCACAGGGTTGTTGATGTTTTTTGTATGTGAAGTATTATAAACTCATATATGTTTTTTGTATGTGAAGTATTATAAACTCATATGCAGATATGTTGAAAACTTAAACGTGTAATTCAATATTATTTTTTTTAAGTCTATGTTTCTTGCACCAGTGGTCCACAGCCACGAGTGCACTGCAACATTGAAAATTGTTTTATTGTTTAAAAAAGTGGAGTATACATTTCCCTGACGCAGCTTGATCACTAAAGCCTAGAAATCTAGGTGCCCCTAGCGGCAGGCTATGATCACTGAGCATTTGATCGCTAAGAAGGCTGTTAAGAGTGGGTCAGCTCGATCTTACGTTTCCTTCTTAGTGAAAGATCTTCTTAAGCTAAGAGCGACTTTGGGAAACATTTTTCTTTCACAGCGTTCTTAAGAGCGCTCCAAAGAAGATCTTGGCGTTAAGAGCTTCTTAACGTGTTTGGGAAACGCGGCCAATGAACAGATTGAAGAAAAAGAAGAATGGTTTTGGAGTGACATTTCTTGCGTGTGTGAGAGACAGCGAGGTTGATGCTGAAAGCGTGAGTTTCCAGCCAGGAGCGTTAGAGTTGTCAACTATGAAATTTGTATACAGATGCGCGAAAATTGTACTAGCCTATACTTTGATCCACTTGGTGTGGATTTTTAGGAGCAAATAAAAGGGTTGAATTCAGTACTCGCACCTGTGCTCCCATTTCATATTTTCAATTAGCACTAATATATATTTCCTCGCATTTGCGACGAGCTGCTCGCAGTGTACAGCCCTGGTCTAAATATTTACCAAATACTGTGCATGTGACAGATCAACTACATATATTAGTGGCCCAATCCAGCTGCTGTTATTGGCTATGAGTCCGATCAAGGAAGAAACTTTTAAAAAATGTGTTTATCTGTTCCAGAAAGACAAAGATGAGGATGGTGTGTGAATTCAGCCTGGCATACTACAGAGTAAGGCTAGAGGCCCTCATTATGAACCATGATGAAAAACACATTTTGTATATTCTACTTTTTAAATGCATCAATCTGGTGCACTTTGAAAGAAATTCAGAGGTTAGCCTAAACTATTTTGCAGTTCAGAATTTTAACCATAGATGGATAGTTATGTTAACTGCAATAAGTTCACGACCTCAAAGCATATTTGCATATTTAGTCCAACAGTTCAGAAATCATGAAAAACAAATAATCTCACTAACTTTATTTAAGAGAAGCTAGTCATCTTGTCATTGTAAGTATGCATATATCATTTTGACCCAAATTTGTAGACCATGTGTTGCAATTTCAAAACCAGAATATAGCTGCAAGCAGCAATGTGGGGGCCAAGCAGGCAGGACAAAAAGGCTAGAGTTGCCACGGTAACTGAATGTTGTTACGTCAGGTATGAAGTTCTAAGCAGTCACAAGAATTTTGATGTCAAACAACCCAAGAATGGCCGAGATGCGAGCTCACTTCCTGTTCGGCGGCTTTGCCGCCAATTTCGATCGGCTGTTGCGGGCGAACGGTTTAAGATATCCTTACGAATAGCCAGGTCTATGTTACATTTGGGCTGAAGATCATCCGTGTGAAGTTTGGTGCAGATCGGATAAATTTTGTGACCTGTGGAAATGCTTAAGGGGTTTTGATTAAATCCAGTATGGCGGCCGAATCAAATAGGTTGATGTCACAAATTGAGCTGGGTCAGCCTTAGGACGTACCACAGTATAACCAGACACCAGTAGCAAGTTTAAATTCCAAACACATCAAAGGCTACAGGCCAAAATGCCTTTTTGCTAATTACGGTGCCCTATAGAGGTCAAAGGTCACCAAATTTCTTGAGCCTTCTTCTGATAGGGTCATGAGTCCATGTACCAAGTATGGTTTTGATGTGTGCAAGGGTTGCTGAGATATGAGCCCACTTCCTGTTTGGCGGCTTCGCCGCGAGTTTCGATTGGCTGTTATGGGCCAACGGTATAAGTTCCGAAGACGAAAAGCACGAGCTGAATTAGTCTTGGTCTGAAGATGCTCTGTGTCAAATTTGGTGAAAATCAGAGAAAAATTGTGACCTCCAATACATTTTAAGTGTTTTTGATAAAATCCAAAATGGCGGAAAATCCATCATGGCGGAAAATGACGTCACAGGGTGCGTTGAACTCGGGCAGGTCCAAGGATTTCATAGATACCTGATTTTTGAAAATTGGCCCAAGGGGTCAAAAGTTACGTGCGTGAACGCACGTCCAACTTTGACCTGTTGGTGGCGCTAGAGGGCTTGAGCTGCCGACATGACACTTGGTCACAGTCATCATCAGACTGTCCCTAATCAGTGTGTCAAATTTCACAACTTTTGACCAGTCGGTTCTATGGGCTGCCATTGGTTTCAATGCACAGAGGAATAATAATAAATATAGCTGCAAGCAGCAATGTGGGGGCCAAGCAGGCAGGACAAAAAGGCCAGAGTTGCCATGGTGACTCAATGCTGTTACGTCAGGCATGTAGTTTTCAGCAGTCACAAGAATTTTGATGTCAAACAACCCAAGATTGGCCGAGATGCGAGCTCACTTCCTGTTCAGTGGCTTCGCCGTTATTTTCGATTGGCTGTTGCTGCCGAACGGTTTCAGATATCCTTCCGAAAAGCAAGGACTATGTTACATTCGGGCTGACGATTATCCCTGTGAAGTTTCGTGCAGATCGGATACATTTTGTGACCTGTGGAAATGTTTAAGGGATTTTGATTAAATCCAATATGGCGGCCGAATCAAAAAGTTTGATGTCACAAATTGAGCTGGGTCAACCTAAGGACCTCCAACATTATAACCAGGCACCAGTAGCAAGTTTTAATTCAAAACAAATCAACAGCTACAGGCCAAAATGCCTTTTTGCTAATTGCAGCGCCCCCTAGAAGTCAAAGGTCACCAAATTTCTTGAGCCTCCTCCTGATGGGATACAGAGTACATGTACCAAGTTTGGTTTTGATGCATGCAAGGGTTGCTGAGATATGAGCCCACTTCCTGTTTGGCGGCTTCGCCGCGAGTTTCGATTGGCTGTTATGGGCCAACGGTATAAGTTCCGAAGACGAAAAGCACGAGCTGTATTTGTCTTAGTCTGAAGATGCTCTGTGTCAAATTTGGTGAAAATCAGAGAAAAATTGTGACCCCCAATACATTTTAAGTGTTTTTGATAAAATCCAAAATGGCGGAAAATCCATCATGGCGGAAAATGACGTCACAGGGTGCGTTGAACTCAGGCTGGTCCAAGGATTCTAAAGATACCTGTTTTTTGAAAATTGGCCCAAGGGTTCAAAAGTTACGTGCGTGAACGCACGTCCAACTTTGACCTATTGGTGGCGCTAGAGAGTTTGAGGTGCCGACATGAAACTTGGTCACAGTCATCATCAGGCTGTCCCCAATCAGTGTGCCAAATTTCACAACTTTTGACCAGTCGGTTCTATGGGTTGCCATTGACTTCAATGCACAGAGGAATAATAATAAATATAGCTGCAAGCAGCAATGTGGGGGCCAAGCAGGCAGGGCAAAAAGGCAAGAGTTGCCACGGTAACTCGATGCTGTTACGTGAGGTTTGTAATTTTAAGCAGTCACAAGAATTTTGATGTCAAACAACCCAAGATTGGCCGAGATTCAAGCCCATTTCCTTTTCGACGGCTTCACCACCAAATTCGATTGGCTGTTGCGGGTGAACGGTTTAAGATATCGTTCCGAAAACCAAGGCCTATATTAGACTCGGGCTGAAGATAATTTGTGTGAAGTTTCGTGAAGATCGGACACATTTTGCTACCTGTGGAAATGTTTAAAGGATTTTGATTAAATCCAATATGGCGGCCGAATTAAATATGATGATGTCACAAATTGAGCTGGGTCATCCTAAGGACCTCCCACAGTATAACCAGGCACCAGTAGCAAGTTTTAATTCCGAACACGTCAACAGCTACAGGCCAAAATGCCTTTTTGCTAATTGGGGCGCCCCCTAGAGGTCAAAGGTCACCAACTTTCTTGAACCTCCTTCTGATGGGGTCCCGAGTCCATGTACTAATTTTGGTTTTGATGCGTGCAAGGGTTGCTGAAATATGATCCCACTTCCTGTTTGGCGGCTTCGCCGTGGATTTCGATTGGCTGTTATGGCCCAACGGTTAAAGTTCCGAAGACGAAAAGCACGAGCTGAATTAGTCTTGGTCTGAAGATGCTCTGTGTCAAATTTGGTGAAAATCAGAGAAAAATTGTGACCTCCAATACATTTTAAGTGTTTTTGATAAAATCCAAAATGGCGGAAAATCCATCATGGCGGAAAATGACGTCACAGGATGCGTTGAACTCGGGCAGGTCCAACCATTCCAACGATACCGGATTTTTGAAAATTGGACTTACGGGTCAAAAGTTACGTGCGTGAACGCACATCCAACTTTGACCTGTTGGTGGCGCTAGAGGGTTCAAGGTGCCGGCATGAAACTTGGTGACATGAATAATGGGACAGTGCCGAATCAGTTTGCCAAATTTCATAACTTTCCCGTAGTCGGTTCTATGGGCTGCCATTGACTTCAATGGCAGAGGAATAACAATAATAATATTTTATAATAATAAGAAAACTAACAAACACAATGGGGTCCTCGCAGCTTCGCTGCTTGGCCCCCAATAATAGTTTATAATAATAATAAGAAAACTAACAAACACAATGGGGTCCTCGCAGCTTCGCTGCTTGGCCCCCAAATATAGCTGCAAGCAGCAATGTGGGGGCCAAGCAGGCAGGTCAAAAGGCCAGAGTTCCCATCAGGTATGTAAAGGCCTGAAGGCCAAAACAGGCCTACAGGCCAAAAGGCATGTTTCTGAATTACAGGTAGGTTCAAGCATAGCAGAGATATTTGCATTAATATTGTTGCTTGGCCCCCAATAAACTCTTTGAGTGTGATTCACCCACAATGCTCAGCTCTCAATTGTCCACACACCGTCGCAGAGACAACTCTGGTAAGAGTGGGCTATATATAGAGAATGAACTAGCAGGATGTTTAACAGTGATTAAGTCCACTTCATCCTTTCAAAGGGTTGTGGCATTGCTAAGATTAACATGGCCTCGGGCTGAGGCACAGCAGCGGACAATCCCAGGTGTCTCACCACCCGGTAGGTGGACAGACGTAGTGGTCATCCAGGAAGTCCATGGGAAAATGTGGGAAAGTCACCCCCCAGCCCCCCCCCCCCCCCCCCCCCCCCCCCCCCCCCCCCCAAAACAGGCCAAAAGGCATGTTTCTGAATTACAGCGCCCCCTAGAGGTCAAAGGTCACCCAATTTCTTGAGTGTCCTTCTGATGGAGTCACAAGTCCACGTACCAAGTTTGGTGTTGATGCGAGAAAGTTTTGCTAATTATAGCGCCCCTAGTGGTCAAACGTCACCAAATTTAGTGCAGGTCCTCAGGATGTGCTCACAAGTCCACGTACCAAGTTTGGTGTTGATGCGAGAAAGTTTTGCTAATTATAGCGCCCCTAGTGGTCAAACGTCACCAAATTTAGTGTAGGTCCTCAGGATGTGCTCACAAGTCCATGTACCAAGTTTGGTGTCGATACGAGAAAGTTTTGCCAATTATAGCGCCCCTAGTGGTCAGAGTACATCAAATGTATTGTGCGTCCTCAGGGTGGGGTCCCAAGTCCATATACCAAGTTTGGTTTCGATACGTGAAAGCATTGCTGAGATATGAGCCTACTTCCTGTTACTCTAGCGCCCCCACAGTTGTCAAAGGGCACCAAAGTTTTTGAGGCTTCTCTTAATTGGGTTCTGAGCCCAGGTTCTAAGTTTGGTCTTGATATGTGAAAGCCTTGCAGAGATATAGGTTCACTTCCTGTGTGGCGGCTTCGCCTCCAATTTGGATTGGCTGTTACAGGCGAGCACTTCCGTTAATTGTTCCATAAAGCAAGGCAATAATAAATCATGGTCTAAAGATGGTGTGTGCAAATTTTGGTGAGAATCGGATGAAATTTGTGACCTGTGAAACTTTTTAACCGTTTTTGACCTTGTCCTGCTGGTGGCGCTACAGCGTTTGTGAAAAAGTCTTGTTAATTTGTGGGTGGGGCTATACCTTTTGCGTTAATACACTGAGCAAGTTTCAGCTTGATAGGTCTAAGCATTTTAGAGTTATTTGCATTAATGTTGTTGAGAAATTGATGAATTTTGACCTGTTGGTGGCGCTAGAGGTTTAAGGTTAAGAGTCTGTAAATTGGGGAAAGTGGTCATTGGCCATAGAGGAATATGTGTATTAAATTTCAGAAGTTTTTACTGTATGGTTCTAAGGCTTCCATAGAGATATGGGTTTAATGTCTGTGTGGCGGCTTCGCCGCCAATTTTGATTGGCTGTTACGCGCAAATTGTTTTGTCAATTCTTCCAAAAAGCAATTCGGTAAGAAGGCATGGTCTGAAGATGGGGTGTGCAAATTTTGGTGAGAATCGGATGAAATTTGTGACCTGTGAAACTTTTTAACCGTTTTTGACCTTGTCCTGCTGGTGGCGCTACAGCGTTTGTGAAAAAGTCTTGTTAATTGGTGGGTGGGGCTATACCTTTTGCGTTAATACACTGAGCAAGTTTCAGCTTGATAGGTCTAAGCATTTTAGAGTTATTTGCATTAATGTTGTTGAGAAATTGATGAATTTTGACCTGTTGGTGGCGCTAGAGGTTTAAGGTTAAGAGTCTGTAAATTGGGGAAAGTGGTCATTGGCCATAGAGGAATATGTGTATTAAATTTCAGAAGTTTTTACTGTATGGTTCTAAGGCTTCCATAGAGATATGGGTTTAATGTCTGTGTGGCGGCTTCGCCGCCAATTTTGATTGGCTGTTACGCGCAAATTGTTTTATCAATTCTTCCAAAAAGCAATTCGGTAAGAAGGCATGGTCTGAAGATGGGGTGTACAAATTTTGGTGAGAATCGGATGAAATTTGTGACCTGTGAAACTTTTTGAAAGTTCTGATCTTGGTCTGTTGGTGGCGCTACAGCGTTAATGGAAAAGTCTTGTTAATTGGTGGGTGGGGCCATACCTTTTGCCTTAATACACTGAGCAAGTTTCAGCTTGATAGGTCAAAACATTTCAGAGATATTTGCATTAATGTTGTTGACAAATTGATGAATTTTGACCTGTTGGTGGCGCTAGAGGTTTGAGGTCTGGAGTCTGTAAATTGGTGAAAGTGCTTAGAGTTGTGACTTGAATCGGTCTGCCAAATTTCACAACTTTTGACCAGTCGGTTCTATGGGCTGCCATTGACTTCAATGGCAGAAGAATTATAGTCATTTATAATAATAATAAGAAAACAGAGCATCACTATGGGTTGCCTCGCAGCTTCGCTGCTTGGCCCCCAAATATAGCTGCAAGCAGCAATGTGGGGGCCAAGCAGGCAGGGCAAAAAGGCAAGAGTTGCCACAGTAACTCGATGCCGTTACGTGATGTTTGTAATTTTAAGCAGTCACAAGAATTTTGATGTCAAACAACCCAAGATTGGCCGAGATTCAAGCCCATTTCCTTTTCGGCGGCTTCGCCACCAAATTCGATTGGCTGTTGCGGGTGAACGGTTTAAGATATCGTTCCGAAAACCAAGGCCTATATTAGACTCGGGCTGAAGATCATCTGTGTGAAGTTTCGTGAAGATGGGACACATTTTGCTACCTGTGGAAATGTTTAAAGGATTTTGATTAAATCCAATATGGCGGCCGAATTAAACATGATGATGTCACAAATTGAGCTGGGTCATCCTACGGACCTTCAACAGTATAACCAGGCACCAGTAGCAAGTTTTAATTTCAAACACATCAACAGCTACAGGCCAAAATGCCTTTTTGCTAATTACGGTGCCCTCTAGAGGTCAAAGGTCACCAAATTTCTTGAGCCTCCTCCTGATGGGGTCATGAGTCCATGTACCAAGTTTGGTTTTGATGCATGCAAGGGTTGCTGAAATATGAGCCCACTTCCTGTTTGGCGGCTTCGCCACGAGTTTCGATTGGCTGTTATGGGCCAACGGTAAAAGTTCCGAAGACGAAAAGCACGAGCTGAATTTGTCTTGGTCTGAAGATGCTCTGTGCCAAATTTGGTGATAATCAGATAAAAATTGTGACCTCCAATACATTTTAAGTGTTTTTGATAAAATCCAAAATGGCGGAAAATCCATCATGGCGGAAAATGACGTCACAGGGTGCGTTGAACTCGGGCTGGTCCAGGGATTACAAAGATACCTGGTTTTTGAAAATTGGCCCAAGGGTTCAAAAGTTACGTGCGTGAACGCACGTCCAACTTTGACCTGTTGGTGGCGCTAGAGGGCTTGAGCTGCCGACATGAAACTTGGTCACATGAATTATCAGACTGTCCCTAATCAGTGTGCCAAATTTCACAACTTTTCAGCAGTCGGTTCTATGGGCTGCCATTGACTTCAATGGCAGAATAATAATAATAAATATAGCTGCAAGCAGCAATGTGGGGGCCAAGCAGGCAGGACAAAAAGGCCAGAGTCGCCATGGTAACTCAATGCTGTTACGTCAGGCATGTAGTTTTAAGCAGTCACTAGAATTTTGATGTCAAACAACCCAAGATTGGCCGAGATGCGAGCTCACTTCCTGTTCGGTGGCTTCGCCGCTATTTTCGATTGGCTGTTGCGGCCGAACGGTTTAAGATATCCTTCCGAAAATCAAGGCCTATATTACATTCGGGCTGACGATTATCCCTGTTAAGTTTCGTGCAGATCGGATACATTTTGTGACCTGTGGAAATGTTTAAGGGATTTTGATTAAATCCAATATGGCGGCCTAATCAAAAAGGTTGATGTCACAAATTGAGCTGGGTCAGCCTAAGGACCTCCAACAGTATAACCAGGCACCAGTAGCAAGTTTTAATTCCAAACAAATCAACAGCTACAGGCCAAAATGTCTTTTTACTAATTGCAGCGCCCCCTAGAGGTCAAAGGTCACCAAATTTCTTGAGCCTCCTCCTGATGGGGTCCAGAGTACATGTCCCAAGTATGGTTTTAATGTGTGCAATGGTTGCTGAAATATGAGCCCACTTCCTGTTTGGCGGCTTCGCCACGAGTTTCGATTGGCTGATATGGGCCAACGGTAAAAGTTCCGAAGACGAAAAGCACGAGCTGAATTTGTCTTGGTCTGAAGATACTCTGTGCCAAATTTGGTGATAATCAGATAAAAATTGTGACCTCCAATACATTTTAAGTGTTTTTAATAAAATCCAAAATGGCGGAAAATCCATCATGGCGGAAAATGACGTCACAGGGTGCGTTGAACTCGGGCTGGTCCAGGGATTACAAAGATACCTGGTTTTTGAAAATTGGCCCAAGGGTTCAAAAGTTACGTGCGTGAACGCACGTCCAACTTTGACCTGTTGGTGGCGCTAGAGGGCTTGAGTTGCCGACATAAAACTTGGTGACATGAATAATGGGACTGTCCCTAATCAGGGTGCCAAATTTCACAACTTTTCACCAGTCGGTTCTATGGGCTGCCATTGACTCCCATGGCGGAAGCATAATAATAATAAGAAAACTAACAAACACAATGGGGTCCTCGCAGCTTCGCTGCTTGGCCCCCAAATATAGCTGCAAGCAGCAATGAGGGGGCCAAGCAGTAGGTCGGAGTAACTACGGCAACTCGACACTGTTGGCTCAATGCCGCAATGAGACATATGGCCGTAAGCAGTCAGAACAAGTTTCATGTCTAACACGTCAAAAGTTACAAGCGAACTTGCATTTTTGCTAATTGAAGCTATCCTAAAGGTCAAAGGTCACCAATTTTCTTGAGAGTCCTCGCGATCTGGTCACGAGCCCATGCACTAAGTTTGGTTTTGATAGATTCAAAGGTTGCTGAGATATGAGCTCACTTCCTGTTTGGCGGCTTCACACCCTAGAGGTCAAAGGTCACCAAATGTATTGGGTGTCATCCCGATTAGGTCACAAGCCCATATACTAAGTTTGGTGTTGATAGATGCAAAGGCTGCTAAGATATGGGCTCACTTCCTGTTTGCCGGCTTCGCCGCGAATTTCGATTGGCTGCGACGGGCAAACGCTTCTGTCAATTGTTACAGAAATCAGAACACTAACAAGGCATGGTCTGAAGATGGTCTGTGCCAATTTTGGTGAGGATCAGTTGAAATTTGTGACCTAGGGAAATTTGTTAGTGTTATTGATTAAATTCAATATGGCGGCCGAATCAATTACGTTGATGTCACAAGTTGTCATCTGTCAACATAAGTATCTTCCAAAGTATTACTAGACATCACTAGTACATTGTAATTCTAAGCACAACAGCAGTTATAGGCCAAAAAGCCTGTTTTTGAATAACAGCGCCCCCTAGAGGTCAAAGGTCACCAAATTTCTTGAGGGTCCTCCAGATGGGGTTATGAGTCCACGTACTAAGTTTAGTTTTGATGCGTGAAAGGGTTGCTGAAATATGAGCCCACTTCCTGTTTGGCGGCCTCGCCGCGAATTTCGATTCGCTGTTTTGGGCGAACGGTAATACTTCCGAAGACAAAAAGCAATGCGTTGGTAAGGCATCATCTGAGGATGCTCCATGTAAAGTTTGGTGTCGGTCGGACAAAATTTGTGACCCCTGATACATTTTGAGCGTTTTTGACAAAATCCAAAATGGCGGGAAATCCATCATGGCGGAAAATGACGTCACAGTGTGCGTTTAACTCGGGCTGGTCCAAGGATTCCAAAGATACCTGGTTTTTGAAAATTGGCCCAAGGGTTCAAAAGTTACGTGCGTGAACGCATGTCCAACTTTGACCTGTTGGTGGCGCTAGAGGGTTCGAGGTGCCGACATGAAATTTGGTGACATGAATCATGGGACTGTCCCTAATCAGTGTGCCAAATTTCACAACTTTTCACCAGTCGGTTCTATGGGCTGCCATTGACTTCCATGGCGGAGGAATAATAATAATAAGAAAACTAAGAATCACAATGGGTTCCTCGCAGCTTCGCTGCTTGGCCCCCAAATATAGCTGCAAGCAGCAATGTGGGGGCCAAGCAGGCAGGTCAAAAGGCCAGAGTTGCCATGGTAACTCAATGCTGTTCAGTCAGGTATATAGTTTTAAGCAGTCACAAGAACTTTGATGTCAAACAACCCAAGATTGGCCGAGATGCGAGCCCACTTCCTGTTTGGCGGCTTCGCCGCTATTTTCGATTGGCTGTTGCGGGAGAACGGTTTAAGATATCGTTCCAAAAAGCAAGGCCTATATTAGACTTGGGCTGAAGATCATCTGTGTGAAGTTTCGTGAAGATCGGACGCATTTTGCGACCTGTGGAAATGTTTAAGGGATTTTGATTAAATCCAATATGGCGGCCGAATCAAATATGATGATGTCACAAATTGAGCTGGGTCAGCCTGAGGACCTCCAACAGTATAACCAGGCACCAGTAGCAAGTTTTAATTACTAACACATCAACAGCTACAGGCCAAAAGGCCTTTTTGCTAATTGCAGCGCCTGCTAAAGGTCAAAGGTCACCAAATTTCTTGAGCCTCCTTTTGATGGAGTCCTAAGTCCATGTACCAAGGTTGGTTTTGATGCGTGCAAGGGTTGCTGAAATATGAGCCCACTTCCTGTTTGGCGGCTTCGCCACAAATTTTGATTGGCTGTTATGGGCCAACGGTGAAAGTTCCGAAGACAAAAAGCACGAGCTGAATAGAACATGGTCTGAGGATGCTCTGTGTCAAGTTTGGTGTCGATCGGACAAAATTTGTGACCCCTGATACATTTTGAGTGTTTTTGACAAAATCCAAAATGGCGGGAAATCCATCATGGCGGAAAATGACGTCATAGGGTGCGTTGAACTCGGGCTGGTCCAAGGATTCCAAAGATACCTGGTTTTTGAGAATTGGCCCAAGGGTTCAAAAGTTACGTGTGTGAACGCATGTCCAACTTTGACCTGTTGGTGGCGCTAGAGCATATGAGGTGCCGACATGAAACTTGGTGAAATTAATTATTGGACTGTCCCCAATCAGTGTGCCAAATTTCACAACTTTTCACCAGTCGGTTCTATGGGCTGCCATTGACTCCAATGGCAGAGGTATAATAGTTTATAATAATAATAATAATAGTAAGAAAACATAGAAACACAATGGGTGCCTTCGCAGCTTCGCTGCTTGGCCCCCAAATATAGCTGCAAGCAGCAATGTGGGGGCCAAGCAGGCATGTCAAAAAGGCCAGAGTTGCCACGGTCACTCAATGCAGTTAAGTCTGGTATGTAGTTTTAAGCAGTCACAAGAATGTTGATGTCAAACAACCCAAGATTGTCCGAGATACGAGCCCATTTCCTGTTCGGCGGCTTTGCCGCCAATTTCGATTGGCTGTTGCGGGTGAACGGTTTGAGATATCATTCTGAAAAGCAAGGTCTATATTAGACTCGGGCTGAAGATCATCTGTGTGAAGTTTCGTGAAGATCGGAAGCATTATGCGACCTGTGGAAATGTTTAAGGGATTTTGATTAAATCCAATATGGCGGCCGAATTAAATATGATGATGTCACAAATTGAATTGGGTCATCCTAAGGACCTTCAACAGTATAACTAGGCACCAGTAGCAAGTTTTAATTTCAAACACATCAACAGCTACAGGCCAAAATGCCTTTTTGCTAATTGCAGCACCCCCTAGGGGTCAAAGGTCACCAAATTTCTTGAGCCTCCTTCTGATGGGGTCATGAGTCAATGCACCAAGGTTGGTTTTGATGCGTGTAAAGGTTGCTGAAATATGAGCCCACTTCCTGTTTGGCGGCTTCGCCACGAATTTTGATTGGCTGTTATGGGCGAACGATAAAAGTTCCGAAAACAAAAAGCACGAGCCGTATTTGTCTTGGTCTGAAGATGCTCTGTGTCAAATTTGGTGAAAATCAGAGAAATATTGTGACCTCCAATACATTTTAAGTGTTTTTGATAAAATCCAAAATGGCGGAAAATCCATCATGGCGGAAAATGACGTCATAGGGTGCGTTGAACTCAGGCAAGTCCAAGGATTCCATAGATACCTGATTTTTGAAAATTGGCCCAAGGGGTCAAAAGTTACTCGCGTGATTGCACGTCTAACTTTGACCCGTTGGTGGCGCTAGAGGGCTTGAGCTGCCGACGTGATACTTGGTCAGAAGAATATTCTGACTGTCCCTAATTAGTGTGCCAAATTTCACAACTTTTCACCAGTCGGTTCTATGGGCTGCCATTGGTTTCAATGCACAGAGGAATAATAATAGTTTATAATAAGAAAACTAACAAACACAATGGGGTCCTCGCAGCTTCGCTGCTTGGCCCCCAAATATAGCTGCAAGCAGCAATGTAGGGGCCAAGCAGTAGGCCGGAGTAACCACAGCAACTCGACGCTGTTGGCTCAATGCGGCAATGAGACATATGGCCGTAAGCAGTCAGAACAAGTTTCATGTCTAACACGTCAAAAGTTACAAGCCAACTTGCATTTTTGCTAATTGAAGCTATCCTAAAGGTCAAAGGTCACCAAATGTCTTGAGCGTCCTCACGATCGGGTCACGAGTCCATGCACTAAGTTTAGTTTTGATAGATTCAAAGGTTGCTAAGATATGAGCTCACTTCCTGTTTGGAGGCTTCACACCCTAGAGGTCAAAGGTCACCAAATGTATTGGGCTTCGTCCCAATTGGGTCACAAGTACATATACTAAGTTTGGTGTTGATAGATGCAAAGGCAGCTAAGATATGGGCTCACTTCCTGTTTGGCGGCTTCGTCGCGAATTTCGATTGGCTGCGACGGGCAAACGCTTCTGTCAATTGTTACAGAAATCAAAACACTAACAAAGCATGGTCTGAAGATGGTCTGTGCCAATTTTGGTGAGGATCAGTGGAAATTTGTGACCTAGGGAAATTTGTTAGTGTTTTTGATTAAATCCAATATGGCGGCCAAATCAGTTACGTTGATGTCACAAGTTGTCATCTGTCGACATAAGTATCTTCCAAAGTATTACTAGACATCACTAGTACATTGTAATTCTAAGCACAACAGCAGCCACAGGCCAAAAGGCATGTTTCTGAATTACAGTGCCCCCTAGAGGTCAAAGGTCACCAGATTTCTTGAGCTTCATTCTGATGGGGTCAGGAGTCCATGTACCAAGTTTGGCTTTGATGCGTGCATGGGTTGCTTAAATATGAGCCCACTTCCTGTTTGGCGGCTTCGCCGCGAATTTCGATTCGCTGTTTTGAGCGAACGGTAATACTTCCGAAGACGAAAAGCAATGTGTTGGCAAAACATATTCTGTGGATGCTCCACGTCAAGATTGGTGTTGGTCGGACAAAATTTGTGAGAGTAGTAGGCTTTCAAGTGTTTTTGATGAAATCCAAAATGGCGGAAAATCCATCATGGCGGAAAATGACGTCATAGGGTGCGTTGAACTCGGGCAGGTCCAAGGAATCCAAAACTACCTGATTTTTGAAAATTGGACAAACAGGTCAAAAGTTACGTGCGTAGACGCACGTCCAACTTTTACCTGTTGGTGGCGCTAGAGGGTTTGAGGTGCCGACATGAAATTTGGTGACATGAATCATGGGACTGTCCCTAATCAGTGTGCCAAATTTCACAACTTTCCCGTAGTCGGTTCTATGGGCTGCCATTGACTTCCATGTCAGAATAATAATAATAAGAACAAAGACAAACACAATAGGTGCCTTCGCAGCTTCGCTGCTTGGCCCCTAAATATAGCTGCAAGCAGCAATGTGGGGGCCAAGCAGGCAGGTCAAAAGGCCAGAGTTGCCATGGTAACTCAATGCTGTTAAGTCAGGTATATAGTTTTAAGCAGTCACAAGAATTTTCATGTCAAACAACCCAAGATTGCCCGAGATGCGAGCCCACTTCCTGTTCGGCGGCTTCGCCCCCAATTTCGGTTGGCTGTTGCGGGCGAACGGTTTAAGATATCGTTCCAAAAAGCAAGGGATATGTTAGACTCGGACTGAAGATCATCCGTGTGAAGTTTCGTGAAGATCGGACACATTTTGCGACCTGTGGAAATGTTTAAGGGATTTTGATTAAATCCAATATGGCGGCCGAATCAAATAGGTTGATGTCACAAATTGAGCTGGGTCATCCTAAGGACCTTCAACAGTATAACCAGGCACCAGTAGCAAGTTTGAATTTCAAACACATCAACAGCTACAAGCCAAAATGCTTTTTTGCTAATTGCAGCGCCCCCTAGAGGTCAAAGGTCACCAAATTTCTTGAGCCTCCTCCTGATGGGGTCCTGAGTCCATGTACCAAGTTTGGTTTTGATGCGTGTAAGGGTTGCTGAGATATGAGCCCACTTCCTGTTTGGCGGCTTCGTTGCGAAGTTCGATTGGCTGTTATGGGCCAACGGTATAATTTCCGAAGACGAAAAGCACGAGCTGAATTAGTCTTGGTCTGAAGATGCTCTGTGTTAAATTTGGTGAAAATCAGAGAAAAAATGTGATCTCCAATACATTTTAAGTGTTTTTGATAAAATCCAAAATGGCGGAAAATCCATCATGGCGGAAAATGACGTCACAGGGTGCGTTGAACTCGGGCTGGTCCAAGGATTACAAATATACCTGGATTTTGAAAATTGGCCCAAGGTGTCAAAAGTTACGTGCGTGAACACACGTCCAACTTTGACCTGTTGGTGGCGCTAGAGCATATGAGGTGCCGACATGAAACTTGGTGAATTTAATTATTGGACTGTCCCCAATCAGTGTGCCAAATTTCACAACTTTTGACCAGTCGGTTCTATGGGCTGCCATTGACTCCAATGGCAGAGGTATAATAGTTTATAATAATAATAATAATAGTAAGAAAACATAGAAACACAATGGGTGCCTTCGCAGCTTCGCTGCTTGGCCCCCAAATATAGCTGCAAGCAGCAATGTGGGGGCCAAGCAGGCAAGTCAGAAGGCCAGAGTTGCCATGGTAACTCAATGCTGTTACGTCAGGTATGTAGCTTTAAGCAGTCACAAGAATTTTGATGTCAAACAACCCAAGATTGGCCGAGAAGCGAGCTCACTTCCTGTTCGGCGGCTTCGCCGTCAATGTCGATTTTCTGTTGCGGGCGAACGGTTTAAGATATCCTTCCGAAAATCAAGTCCTATGTTACACTCAGGCTGAAGATCATCCGTGTGAAGTTTTGTGCAGATCAGATCAATTTTGTGACCTGTGGAAATGTTTAAGGGATTTTGATTAAATCCAATATGGCGGCCGAATAAAATATGATGATGTCACAAATTGAGCTGGGTCAGCCTAAGGACCTCCCACAGTATAACCAGACACCAGTAGCAAGTCTAAATTCCAAACACATCAACAGCTAAAGGCCAAAATGCCTTTTTGCTAATTACAGCGGCCTCTAGAGGTCAAAGGTCACCAAATTTCTTGAGCCTCCTCCTGATGGGGTCCTAAGTCAATGTACAAAGTTTGGTTCTGATGCGTGCAAGGGTTGCTGAAATATCAGCCCACTTCCTGTTTAGCGGCTTCACAGCGAGTTTTGATTGGCTGTTATGGGCGAACGGTAAAAGTTCCGAAGACGAAAAGCACGAGCTGTATTTGTCTTGGTCTGAAGATGCTCGGTGTCAAATTTGGTGAAAATCAGAGAAAAATTGTGACCTCCAATACATTTTAAGTGTTTTTGATAAAATCCAAAATGGCGGAAAATCCATCATGGCGGAAAATGACGTCACAGGGTGCGTTGAACTCGGGCACGTCCAAGCATTCCAACGATAGCTGACTTTTGAAAATTGGACTTACGGGTCAAAAGTTACGTGCGTGAACGCAAGTCCAACTTTGACCTGTTGGTGGCGCTAGAGGGTTAAAGGTGCCGACATGAAACTTGGTGACATGAATGATGGGACAGTGCCGAATCGGTGTGCCAAATTTCACAACTTTCCCGTAGTCGGTTCTATGGGCTGCCATTGACTTCAATGGCAGAGGAATAACAATAATAATATTTTATAATAATAAGAAAACTAACAAACACAATGGGGTCCTCGCAGCTTCGCTGCTTGGCCCCCAAATATAGCTGCAAGCAGCAATGTGGGGGCCAAGCAGTAGGCCGGAGTAACCACGGCAACTCGACGCTGTTGGCTCAATGCGGCAATCAGACATATGGCCGTAAGCAGTCAGAACAAGTTTCATGTCAAACACGTCAAAAGTTACAAGCCAACTTGCATTTTTGCTAATTGAAGCTATCCTAAAGGTCAAAGGTCACCAAATTTCTTGAGCGTCCTCAGGATCGGGTCACGAGTCCATGCACTAAGTTTGGTTTTGATAGATTCAAAGGTTGCTGAGATATGAGCTCACTTCCTGTTTGGTGGCTTCATACCCTCGAGGTCAAAGGTCACCAAATTTATTGGGCTTCGTCCCAATTGGGTCACAAGTCCATATACTAAGTTTGGTGTTGATAGATGCAAAGGCAGCTAAGATATGGGCTCATTTCCTGTTTGGCGGCTTCGCCGCGAATTTCGATTGGCTGCGACGGGCAAACGCTTCTGTCAATTGTTACAGAAATCAAAACACTAACAAGGCATGGTCTGAAGATGGTCTGTGCCAATTTTGGTGAGGATCAGTTGAAATTTGTGACCTAGGGAAATGTGTTAGTGTTTTTTTTTAAGTCCAATATGGCGGCCGAATCAATTAGGTTGATGTCACAAGTTGTCATCTGTCCACATAAGGATCTTCCACAGTATTACTAGACATCACTAATATATTGTAATTCTAAGCACAACAGCAGTTATAGGCCAAAAAGCATGTTTCTGAATTACAGCGCCCCCTAGAGGTCAAAGGTCGCCAAATTTCTTGAGCGTCCTTCCGATGGAGTCACGAGTCCATGTACTAAGTTTGGTTTTGATGCCTGCAAGGGTTGCTGAAATATGAGCCCACTTCCTGTTTGGCGGCTTCGCCGTGAATTTTGATTCGCTGTTGTGGGCGAACGGTAATACTTCCGGAGACAAAAAGCAATGCGTTGATAAGGCATCATCTGAGGATGCTCCATGTAAAGTTTGGTGTCGGTCGGACAAAATTTGTGACCCCTGATACATTTTGAGTGTTTTTGACAAAATCCAAAATGGCGGGAAATCCATCATGGCGGAAAATGACGTCACAGGGTGCGTTTAACTCGGGCTGGTCCAAGGATTCCAAAGATACCTGGTTTTTGAAAATTGGCCCAAGGGTTCAAAAGTTACGTGCATGAAGGCACCTCTAACTTTGACCTGTTGGTGGCGCTAGAGGGTTCGAGGTGCCGACATGAAATTTGGTGACATGAATAATGGGACTGTCCCTAATCAGTGTGCCAAATTTTACAACTTTTCACCAGTCGGTTCTATGGGCTGCCATTGACTCCCATGGCGGATTCATAATAATAAATATAGCTGCAAGCAGCAATGAGGGGGCCAAGCAGTAGGCCGGAGTAACTACGGCAACTCGACACTGTTGGCTCAATGCCGCAATGAGACATATGGCCGTAAGCAGTCAGAACAAGTTTCATGTCTAACACGTCAAAAGTTACAAGCGAACTTGCATTTTTGCTAATTGAAGCTATCCTAAAGGTCAAAGGTCACCAATTTTCTTGAGAGTCCTCGCGATCTGGTCACGAGCCCATGCACTAAGTTTGGTTTTGATAGATTCAAAGGTTGCTGAGATATGAGCTCACTTCCTGTTTGGCGGCTTCACACCCTAGAGGTCAAAGGTCACCAAATGTATTGGGTGTCATCCCGATTAGGTCACAAGCCCATATACTAAGTTTGGTGTTGATAGATGCAAAGGCTGCTAAGATATGGGCTCACTTCCTGTTTGCCGGCTTCGCCGCGAATTTCGATTGGCTGCGACGGGCAAACGCTTCTGTCAATTGTTACAGAAATCAGAACACTAACAAGGCATGGTCTGAAGATGGTCTGTGCCAATTTTGGTGAGGATCAGTTGAAATTTGTGACCTAGGGAAATTTGTTAGTGCTTTTGATTAAATTCAATATGGCGGCCGAATCAATTACGTTGATGTCACAAGTTGTCATCTCTCAACATAAGTATCTTCCAAAGTATTACTAGACATCACTAGTACATTGTAATTCTAAGCACAACAGCAGTTATAGGCCAAAAAGCCTGTTTTTGAATAACAGCGCCCCCTAGAGGTCAAAGGTCACCAAATTTCTTGAGGGTCCTCCCGATGGGGTTATGAGTCCACGTACTAAGTTTAGTTTTGATGCGTGAAAGGGTTGCTGAAATATGAGCCCACTTCCTGTTTGGCGGCCTCGCCGCGAGTTTCGATTCGCTGTTTTGGGCGAACGGTAATACTTCCGAAGACAAAAAGCAATGCGTTGGTAAGGCATCATCTGAGGATGCTCCATGTAAAGTTTGGTGTCGGTCGGACAAAACTTGTGACCCCTGATACATTTTGAGTGTTTTTGACAAAATCCAAAATGGCGGGAAATCCATCATGGCGGAAAATGACGTCACAGGGTCCGTCTAACTCGGGCTGGTCCAAGGATTCCAAAGATACCTGGTTTTTGAAAATTGGCCCAAGGGTTCAAAAGTTACGTGCGTGAACGCATGTCCAACTTTGACCTGTTGGTGGCGCTAGAGGGTTCGAGGTGCCGACATGAAATTTGGTGACATGAATCATGGGACTGTCCCTAATCAGTGTGCCAAATTTCACAACTTTTCACCAGTCGGTTCTATGGGCTGCCATTGACTTCCATGGCGGAGGAATAATAATAATAAGAAAACTAAGAATCACAATGGGTTCCTCGCAGCTTCGCTGCTTGGCCCCCAATAATAATAGTAAGAAAACAGAGTAACACAATGGGGTCCTCGCAGCTTCGCTGCTTGGCCCCCAATAATAGTTTATAAATATAGCTGCAAGCAGCAATGTGGGGGCCAAGCAGTAGGCCGGAGTAACTACGGCAACTCGACACTGTTGGCTCAATGCCGCAATGAGACATATGGCCGTAAGCAGTCAGAACAAGTTTCATGTCTAACACGTCAAAAGTTACAAGCGAACTTGCATTTTTGCTAATTGAAGCTATCCTAAAGGTCAAAGGTCACCAATTTTCTTGAGAGTCCTCGCGATCTGGTCACGAGCCCATGCACTAAGTTTGGTTTTGATAGATTCAAAGGTTGCTGAGATATGAGCTCACTTCCTGTTTGGCGGCTTCACACCCTAGAGGTCAAAGGTCACCAAATGTATTGGGTGTCATCCCGATTAGGTCACAAGCCCATATACTAAGTTTGGTGTTGATAGATGCAAAGGCTGCTAAGATATGGGCTCACTTCCTGTTTGCCGGCTTCGCCGCGAATTTCGATTGGCTGCGACGGGCAAACGCTTCTGTCAATTGTTACAGAAATCAAAACACTAACAAGGCATGGTCTGAAGATGGTCTGTGCCAATTTTGGTGAGGATCAGTTGAAATTTGTGACCTAGGGAAATTTGTTAGTGTTTTTGATTAAATCCAATATGGCGGCCGAATCAATTACGTTGATGTCACAAGTTGTCATCTGTCAACATAAGTATCTTCCAAAGTATTACTAGACATCACTAGTACATTGTAATTCTAAGCACAACAGCAGTTATAGGCCAAAAAGCCTGTTTTTGAATAACAGCGCCCCCTAGAGGTCAAAGGTCACCAAATTTCTTGAGGGTCCTCCAGATGGGGTTATGAGTCCACGTACTAAGTTTAGTTTTGATGCGTGAAAGAGTTGCTGAAATATGAGCCCACTTCCTGTTTGGCGGCCTCGCCGCGAATTTCGATTCGCTGTTTTGGGCGAACGGTAATACTTCTGAAGACAAAAAGCAATGCGTTGGTAAGGCATCATCTGAGGATGCTCCATGTAAAGTTTGGTGTCGGTCGGACAAAATTTGTGACCCCTGATACATTTTGAGTGTTTTTGACAAAATCCAAAATGGCGGGAAATCCATCATGGCGGAAAATGACGTCACAGGGTGCGTTTAACTCGGGCTGGTCCAAGGATTCCAAAGATACCGGGTTTTTGAAAATTGGCCCAAGGGTTCAAAAGTTACGTGCGTGAACGCATGTCCAACTTTGACCTGTTGGTGGCGCTAGAGCGTATGAGGTGTCGACATGAAACTTGGTGATATGAATCATTGAACTGTCCCCAATCACTGTGCCAAATTTCACAACTTTTGACCAGTCGGTTCTATGGGCTGCCATTGACTCCAATGGCGGAAGGTATAATAAATATAGCTGCAAGCAGCAATGTGGGGGCCAAGCAGGCAGGACAAAAAGGCCAGAGTTGCCATGGTGACTCAATGCTGTTACGTCAGGCATGTAGTTTTAAGCAGTCACAAGAATTTTGATGTCAAACAACCCAAGATTGGCCGAGATGCGAGCTCACTTCCTGTTCGGTGGCTTCGCCGCTATTTTCGATTGGCTGTTGCGGCCGAATGGTTTCAGATATCCTTCCGAAAAGCAAGGACTATGTTACATTCGGGCTGACGATTATCCCTGTTAAGTTTCGTGCAGATCGGATACATTTTGTGACCTGTGGAAATGTTTAAGGGATTTTGATTAAATCCAATATGGCGGCCGAATCAAAAAGGTTGATGTCACAAATTGAGCTGGGTCAGCCTAAGGACCTCCAACAGTATGACCAGGCACCAGTAGCAAGTTTTAATTCAAAACAAATCAACAGCTACAGGCCAAAATGCCTTTTTGCTAATTGCAGTGCCCCCTAGAGGTCAAAGGTCACCAAATTTTTTGAGCCTCCTCCTGATGAGGTCCAGAGTACATGTACTAAGTTTGGGTTTGATGCGTGCAAGGGTTGCTGAGATATGAGCCCACTTCCTGTTTGGCGGCTTCGCCGCGAGTTTCGATTGGCTGTTATGGGCCAACGGTATAAGTTCCGAAGAGGAAAAGCACGAGCTGTATTTGTCTTAGTCTGAAGATGCTCTGTGTCAAATTTGGTGAAAATCAGAGAAAAATTGTGACCCCCAATACATTTTAAGTGTTTTTGATGAAATCCAAAATGGCGGAAAATCCATCATGGCGGAAAATGACGTCACAGGGTGCGTTGAACTCGGGCTGGTCCAAGGATTCCAAAGATACCTGTTTTTTAAACATTGGCCCAAGGGTTCAAAAGTTACGTGCGTGAACGCACGTCCAACTTTGACCTATTGGTGGCGCTAGAGAGTTTGAGGTGCCGACATGAAACTTGGTCACAGTCATCATCAGACTGTCCCCAATCAGTGTGCTAAATTTCACAACTTTTGACCTGTCGGTTCTATGGGTTGCCATTGACTTCAATGCACAGAGGAATAATAATAATAGTTTATAATAATAATAATAAGAAAACTAACAAACACAATGGGGTCCTCGCAGCTTCGCTGCTTGGCCCCCAAATATAGCTGCAAGCAGCAATGAGGGGGCCAAGCAGTAGGCCGGAGTAACTACGGCAACTCGACACTGTTGGCTCAATGCCGCAATGAGACATATGGCCGTAAGCAGTCAGAACAAGTTTCATGTCTAACACGTCAAAAGTTACAAGCGAACTTGCATTTTTGCTAATTGAAGCTATCCTAAAGGTCAAAGGTCACCAATTTTCTTGAGAGTCCTCGCGATCTGGTCACGAGCCCATGCACTAAGTTTGGTTTTGATAGATTCAAAGGTTGCTGAGATATGAGCTCACTTCCTGTTTGGCAGCTTCACACCCTAGAGGTCAAAGGTCACCAAATGTATTGGGTGTCATCCCGATTAGGTCACAAGCCCATATACTAAGTTTGGTGTTGATAGATGCAAAGGCTGCTAAGATATGGGCTCACTTCCTGTTTGCCAGCTTCGCCGCGAATTTCGATTGGCTGCGACGGGCAAACGCTTCTGTCAATTGTTACAGAAATCAGAACACTAACAAGGCATGGTCTGAAGATGGTCTGTGCCAATTTTGGTGAGGATCAGTTGAAATTTGTGACCTAGGGAAATTTGTTAGTGTTTTTGATTAAATCCAATATGGCGGCCGAATCAATTACGTTGATGTCACAAGTTGTCATCTGTCAACATCAGTATCTTCCAAAGTATTACTAGACATCACTAGTACATTGTAATTCTAAGCACAACAGCAGTTATAGGCCAAAAAGCCTGTTTTTGAATAACAGCGCCCCCTAGAGGTTAAAGGTCACCAAATTTCATGAGGGTCCTCCAGATGGGGTTATGAGTCCACGTACTAAGTTTAGTTTTGATGCGTGAAAGGGTTGCTGAAATATGAGCCCACTTCCTGTTTGGCGGCCTCGCCGCGAATTTCGATTCGCTGTTTTGGGCGAACGGTAATACTTCCGAAGACAAAAAGCAATGCGTGGGCAAAACACATTCTGTGGATGCTTTGTGTCAAGTTTGGTGTCGGTCGGACAAAATTTGTGAGAGGAGTAGGCTTTCAAGTGTTTTTGATGAAATCCAAAATGGCGGGAAATCCATCACGGCGGAAAATGACGTCATAGGGTGCGTTGAACTCGGGCAGGTCCAAGGAATCTAACGATACTTGATTTTTGAAAATCGGACCAACGAGTCAAAAGTTACGTGCCTGAACGCACATCCAACTTTGACCTGTTGGTGGCGCTAGAGCGTATGAGGTGCCAACATGAAACTTGGTCACATGAATCAATGGACTGTCCCCAATCAGTGTGCCAAATTTCACAACTTTTCACCAGTCGGTTCTATGGGCTGCCATTGACTCCCATGACAGAGGAATAATAATAAGAAAACTAACAAACACAATAGGTGCCTTCGCAGCTTCGCTGCTTGGCCCCTAATAAGAAAACTTTGTAACACAATGGGGTCCTCGCAGCTTCGCTGCTTGGCCCCCAAATATAGCTGCAAGCAGCAATGAGGGGGCCAAGCAGTAGGCCGGAGTAACTACGGCAACTCGACACTGCTGGCTCAATGCCGCAATGAGACATATGGCCGTAAGCAGTCAGAACAAGTTTCATGTCTAACACGTCAAAAGTTACAAGCGAACTTGCATTTTTGCTAATTGAAGCTATCCTAAAGGTCAAAGGTCACCAATTTTCTTGAGAGTCCTCGCGATCTGGTCACGAGCCCATGCACTAAGTTTGGTTTTGATAGATTCAAAGGTTGCTGAGATATGAGCTCACTTCCTGTTTGGCGGCTTCACACCCTAGAGGTCAAAGGTCACCAAATGTATTGGGTGTCATCCCGATTAGGTCACAAGCCCATATACTAAGTTTGGTGTTGATAGATGCAAAGGCTGCTAAGATATGGGCTCACTTCCTGTTTGCCAGCTTCGCCGCGAATTTCGATTGGCTGCGACGGGCAAACGCTTCTGTCAATTGTTACAGAAATCAGAACACTAACAAGGCATGGTCTGAAGATGGTCTGTGCCAATTTTGGTGAGGATCAGTTGAAATTTGTGACCTAGGGAAATTTGTTAGTGTTTTTGATTAAATCCAATATGGCGGCCGAATCAATTACGTTGATGTCATAAGTTGCCATCTGTCCACATAAGGATCTTCCACAGTATTACTAGACATCACTAGTATATTGTAATTCTAAGCACAACAGCAGCTATAGGCCAAAAGGCATGTTTCTGAATTACAGCGCCCCCTAGAGGTCAAAGGTCACCAAATTTCTTGAGCGTCCTTCCGATGGGGTCACGAGTCCATGTACTAAGTTTGGTTTTGATGCGTGTAAGGGTTGCTGAAATATGAGCCAACTTCCTGTTTGGCGGCTTCGCCGTGAATTTTGATTCGCTGTTGTGGGCGAACGGTAATACTTCCGGAGACAAAAAGCAATGCGTGGGCAAAACATATTCTGTTGATGCTCCGTGTCAAGTTTGGTGTCGGTCGGACAAAATTTGTGAGAGGAGTAGGCTCTCAAGTGTTTTTGATGAAATCCAAAATGGCGGAAAATCCATCATGGCGGAAAATGACGTCATAGGGTGCGTTGAACTCGGGCAGGTCCAAGGATTCCAATGATACCTGACTTTTGAAAATCGGATCAACGGGTCAAAAGTTACGTGCATGAAGGCACCTCTAACTTTGACCTGTTGGTGGCGCTAGAGGGTTCGAGGTGCCGACATGAAATTTGGTGACATGAATAATGGGACTGTCCCTAATCAGTGTGCCAAATTTTACAACTTTTCACCAGTCGGTTCTATGGGCTGCCATTGACTTCCATGGCGGAGGAATAATAATAAATATAGCTGCAAGCAGCAATGAAGGGGCCAAGCAGTAGGCCGGAGTAACCACGGCAACCCGACGCTATTAGCTCAATGCCGCAATGAGACATGAAGCCGTAAGCAGTCAGAGCAAGTTTCATGTCTAACACGTCAAAAGCTACAAGCCAACTTGCATTTTTGCTAATTGCAGCTATCCTAAAGGTCAAAGGTCACCAAATGTCTTGGGCGTCCTCACTATTGATTCACGAGTCCATATACTAACTTTGGTTTTGATAGATTCAAAGGTTGCTGAGAAATGAGCTCACTTCCTGTTTGGCGGCTTCACACCCCAGAGGTCAAAGGTCACCAAATTTCATGGGCATCGTCCCGATTGGATCCCGAGTCCATATACCAAGTTTGGTTTTGATAGATGCAAAGGCTGCTAAGATATGTGCTCACTTCCTGTTTAGCGGCTTCGCCGCGAATTTCGATTGGCTGCGACGGGCAAACGCTTCTGTCAATTGTTACAGAAATCAAAACACTAACAAGGCATGGTCTGAAGATGGTCTGTGCCAATTTCGGTGAGGATCAGTTGAAATTTGTGACATAGGGAAATTTGTTAGTGTTTTTAATTAAATCCAATATGGCGGCCGAATCAATTATGTTGATGTCATAAGTTGCCATCTGTCCACATGAGGATCTTCCACAGTATTACTAGACATCACTAATATATTGTAATTCTAAGCACAACAGCAGTTATAGGCCAAAAAGCATGTATCTGAATTACAGCGCCCCCTAGAGGTCAAAGGTCGCCAAATTTCTTGAGCGTCCTTCCGATGGCGTCACGAGTCCATGTACTAAGTTTGGTTTTGATGCGTGCAAGGGTTGCTGAAATATGAGCCCACTTCCTGTTTGGCGGCTTCGCCGTGAATTTTGATTCGCTGTTGTGGGCGAACGGTAATACTTCCGGAGACAAAAAGCAATGCATTGGCAAAACACATTCTGTGGATGCTTTGTGTCAAGTTTGGTGTCGGTCGGACAAAATTTGTGAGAGGAGTAGGCTTTCAAGTGTTTTTGATGAAATCCAAAATGGCGGAAAATCCATCATGGCGGAAAATGACGTCACAGGGTGCGTTGAACTCGGGCAGGTCCAAGGATTCCAACAATACGCGATTTTTGAAAATCGGACCAACGGGTCAAAAGTTACGTGCTTGAACGCACGTCCAACTTTGGCCTGTTGGTGGCGCTAGAGTGTATGAGGTGCCGACATGAAATTTGGTGTCATGAATCATGGGACTGTCCTTAATAGGTGTGCCAAATTTCACAACTTTTTACCAGTCGGTTCTATGGGCTGCCATTGACTCCCATGGCGGATTCATAATAATAATAATAAGAAAACTAACAATAACAATAGGTGCCTTCGCAGCTTCGCTGCTTGGCCCCTAAATATAGCTGCAAGCAGCAATGAAGGGGCCAAGCAGTAGGCCGGAGTAACCACGGCAACCCGACGCTATTAGCTCAATGCCGCAATGAGACATGAAGCCGTAAGCAGTCAGAGCAAGTTTCATGTCTAACACGTCAAAAGCTACAAGCCAACTTGCATTTTTGCTAATTGCAGCTATCCTAAAGGTCAAAGGTCACCAAATGTCTTGGGTGTCCTCACTATTGATTCACGAGTCCATATACTAACTTTGGTTTTGATAGATTCAAAGGTTGCTGAGAAATGAGCTCACTTCCTGTTTGGCGGCTTCACACCCCAGAGGTCAAAGGTCACCAAATTTCATGGGCATCGTCCCGATTGGATCCCGAGTCCATATACCAAGTTTGGTTTTGATAGATGCAAAGGCTGCTAAGATATGTGCTCACTTCCTGTTTAGCGGCTTCGCCGCGAATTTCGATTGGCTGCGACGGGCAAACGCTTCTGTCAATTGTTACAGAAATCAAAACACTAACAAGGCATGGTCTGAAGATGGTCTGTGCCAATTTTGGTGAGGATCAGTTGAAATTTGTGACCTAGGGAAATTTGTTAGTGTTTTTAATTAAATCCAATATGGCGGCCGAATCAATTACGTTGATGTCATAAGTTGCCATCTGTCCACATGAGGATCTTCCACAGTATTACTAGACATCACTAATATATTGTAATTCTAAGCACAACAGCAGTTATAGGCCAAAAAGCATGTTTCTGAATTACAGCGCCCCCTAGAGGTCAAAGGTCGCCAAATTTCTTGAGCGTCCTTCCGATGGAGTCACGAGTCCATGTACTAAGTTTGGTTTTGATGCGTGCAAGGGTTGCTGAAATATGAGCCCACTTCCTGTTTGGCGGCTTCGCCGTGAATTTTGATTCGCTGTTGTGGGCGAACGGTAATACTTCCGGAGACAAAAAGCAATGCGTGGGCAAAACACATTCTGTGGATGCTTTGTGTCAAGTTTGGTGTCGGTCGGACAAAATTTGTGAGAGGAGTAGGCTTTCAAGTGTTTTTGATGAAATCCAAAATGGCGGAAAATCCATCATGGCGGAAAATGACGTCACAGGGTGCGTTGAACTCGGGCAGGTCCAAGGATTCCAACAATACGCGATTTTTGAAAATCGGACCAACGGGTCAAAAGTTACGTGCTTGAACGCACGTCCAACTTTGGCCTGTTGGTGGCGCTAGAGTGTATGAGGTGCCGACATGAAATTTGGTGTCATGAATCATGGGACTGTCCTTAATAGGTGTGCCAAATTTCACAACTTTTTACCAGTCGGTTCTATGGGCTGCCATTGACTCCCATGGCGGATTCATAATAATAATAATAAGAAAACTAACAATAACAATAGGTGCCTTCGCAGCTTCGCTGCTTGGCCCCTAAATATAGCTGCAAGCAGCAATGTGGGGGCCAAGCAGTAGGCCGGAGTAACCACGGCAACTCGACGCTGTTGGCTCAATGCGGCAATGAGACATATGGCCGTAAGCAGTCAGAACAAGTTTCATGTCAAACACGTCAAAAGTTACAAGCCAACTTGCATTTTTGCTAATTGAAGCTATCCTAAAGGTCAAAGGTCACCAAATTTCTTGAGCGTCCTCAGGATCGGGTCACGAGTCCATGCACTAAGTTTGGTTTTGATAGATTCAAAGGTTGCTGAGATATGAGCTCACTTCCTGTTTGGTGGCTTCATACCCTCGAGGTCAAAGGTCACCAAATTTATTGGGCTTCGTCCCAATTGGGTCACAAGTCCATATACTAAGTTTGGTGTTGATAGATGCAAAGGCAGCTAAGATATGGGCTCATTTCCTGTTTGGCGGCTTCGCCGCGAATTTCGATTGGCTGCGACGGGCAAACGCTTCTGTCAATTGTTACAGAAATCAAAACACTAACAAGGCATGGTCTGAAGATGGTCTGTGCCAATTTTGGTGAGGATCAGTTGAAATTTGTGACCTAGGGAAATGTGCTAGTGTTTTTTTTTAAGTCCAATATGGCGGCCGAATCAATTAGGTTGATGTCACAAGTTGTCATCTGTCCACATAAGGATCTTCCACAGTATTACTAGACATCACTAATATATTGTAATTCTAAGCACAACAGCAGTTATAGGCCAAAAAGCATGTTTCTGAATTACAGCGCCCCCTAGAGGTCAAAGGTCGCCAAATTTCTTGAGCGTCCTTCCGATGGAGTCACGAGTCCATGTACTAAGTTTGGTTTTGATGCCTGCAAGGGTTGCTGAAATATGAGCCCACTTCCTGTTTGGCGGCTTCGCCGTGAATTTTGATTCGCTGTTGTGGGCGAACGGTAATACTTCCGGAGACAAAAAGCAATGCGTTGATAAGGCATCATCTGAGGATGCTCCATGTAAAGTTTGGTGTCGGTCGGACAAAATTTGTGACCCCTGATACATTTTGAGTGTTTTTGACAAAATCCAAAATGGCGGGAAATCCATCATGGCGGAAAATGACGTCACAGGGTGCGTTTAACTCGGGCTGGTCCAAGGATTCCAAAGATACCTGGTTTTTGAAAATTGGCCCAAGGGTTCAAAAGTTACGTGCGTGAACACATGTCCAACTTTGACCTGTTGGTGGCGCTAGAGGGTTCGAGGTGCCGACATGAAATTTGGTGACATGAATCATGGGACTGTCCCTAATCAGTGTGCCAAATTTCACAACTTTTCACCAGTCGGTTCTATGGGCTGCCATTGACTCCCATGGCGGATTCATAATAATAATAATAATAAGAAAACTTTGTAACACAATGGGGTCCTCGCAGCTTCGCTGCTTGGCCCCCAAATATAGCTGCAAGCAGCAATGTGGGGGCCAAGCAGTAGGCCGGAGTAACCACGGCAACTCGACGCTGTTGGCTCAATGCGGCAATGAGACATATGGCCGTAAGCAGTCAGAACAAGTTTCATGTCAAACACGTCAAAAGTTACAAGCCAACTTGCATTTTTGCTAATTGAAGCTATCCTAAAGGTCAAAGGTCACCAAATTTCTTGAGCGTCCTCAGGATCGGGTCACGAGTCCATGCACTAAGTTTGGTTTTGATAGATTCAAAGGTTGCTGAGATATGAGCTCACTTCCTGTTTGGTGGCTTCATACCCTCGAGGTCAAAGGTCACCAAATTTATTGGGCTTCGTCCCAATTGGGTCACAAGTCCATATACTAAGTTTGGTGTTGATAGATGCAAAGGCAGCTAAGATATGGGCTCATTTCCTGTTTGGCGGCTTCGCCGCGAATTTCGATTGGCTGCGACGGGCAAACGCTTCTGTCAATTGTTACAGAAATCAAAACACTAACAAGGCATGGTCTGAAGATGGTCTGTGCCAATTTTGGTGAGGATCAGTTGAAATTTGTGACCTAGGGAAATGTGTTAGTGTTTTTTTTTAAGTCCAATATGGCGGCCGAATCAATTAGGTTGATGTCACAAGTTGTCATCTGTCCACATAAGGATCTTCCACAGTATTACTAGACATCACTAATATATTGTAATTCTAAGCACAACAGCAGTTATAGGCCAAAAAGCATGTTTCTGAATTACAGCGCCCCCTAGAGGTCAAAGGTCGCCAAATTTCTTGAGCGTCCTTCCGATGGAGTCACGAGTCCATGTACTAAGTTTGGTTTTGATGCCTGCAAGGGTTGCTGAAATATGAGCCCACTTCCTGTTTGGCGGCTTCGCCGTGAATTTTGATTCGCTGTTGTGGGCGAACGGTAATACTTCCGGAGACAAAAAGCAATGCATTGATAAGGCATCATCTGAGGATGCTCCATGTAAAGTTTGGTGTCGGTCGGACAAAATTTGTGACCCCTGATACATTTTGAGTGTTTTTGACAAAATCCAAAATGGCGGGAAATCCATCATGGCGGAAAATGACGTCACAGGGTGCGTTTAACTCGGGCTGGTCCAAGGATTCCAAAGATACCTGGTTTTTGAAAATTGGCCCAAGGGTTCAAAAGTTACGTGCGTGAACACATGTCCAACTTTGACCTGTTGGTGGCGCTAGAGGGTTCGAGGTGCCGACATGAAATTTGGTGACATGAATCATGGGACTGTCCCTAATCAGTGTGCCAAATTTCACAACTTTTCACCAGTCGGTTCTATGGGCTGCCATTGACTCCCATGGCGGATTCATAATAATAATAATAAATATAGCTGCAAGCAGCAATGTGGGGGCCAAGCAGTAGGCCGGAGTAACCACGGCAACTCGACGCTGTTGGCTCAATGCGGCAATGAGACATATGGCCGTAAGAAGTCAGAACAAGTTTCATGTCTAACACGTCAAAAGTTACAAGCCAACTTGCATTTTTGTTAATTGAAGCTATACTAAAGGTCAAAGGTCACCAAATTTCTTGAGCGTCCTCACGATCGGGTCACGAGTCCATGCACTAAGTTTGGTTTTGATAGATTCAAAGGTTGCTGAGATATGAGCTCACTTCCTGTTTGGCGGCTTCATACCCTCGAGGTCAAAGGTCACCAAATTTCTTGGGCTTCGTCCAAATTGGGTCACAAGTCCATATACTAAGTTTGGTGTTAATAGATTCAAAGGCAGCTAAGATATGGGCTCATTTCCTGTTTGGCGGCTTCACCGCAAATTTCGATTGGCTGCGACGGGCAAACGCTTCTGTCAATTGTTACAGAAATCAAAACACTTACAAGGCATGGTCTGAAGATGGTCTGTGCCAATTTTGGTGAGGATCAGTTGAAATTTGTGACCTAGGGAAATGTGTTAGTGTTTTTGATTAAGTCCAATATGGCGGCCGATTCAATTAGGTTGATGTCACAAGTTGTCATCTGTCGACATAAGTATCTTCCAACGTATTACAAGACATCACTAGTACATTGTAATTCTAAGCACAACAGCAGTTATAGGCCAAAAAGCATGTTTCTGAATAACAGCGCCTCCTAGAGGTCAAAGGTCACCAAATTTCTTGAGCGTCCTCCTGATGGAGTCACAAGTCCATGTACTAAGTTTGGTTTTGATGCGTGCAAGGTTTGCTGAAATATGAGCCAACTTCCTGTTTGGCGGCTTCGCCACGAATTTCGATTAGCTGTTTTGAGCAAACGGTAATATTTCCGGAGAAAAAAAGCAATGCATTGGCAAAGCATATTCTGTGGATTTGCCACGTCAAGTTTGGTGTTGGTCGGACAAAATTTGTGAGAGGAGTAGGCTCTCAAGTGTTTTTGATGAAATTCAAAATGGCGGAAAATCCATCATGGCGGAAAATGACATCATAGGGTGCGTTGAACTCGGGCAGGTCCAAGGATTCCAATGATACCTGACTTTTGAAAATCGGATCAACGGGTCAAAAGTTACGTGCATGAAGGCACCTCTAACTTTGACCTGTTGGTGGCGCTAGAGGGTTCGAGGTGCCGACATAAAATTTGGTGACATGAATAATGGGACTGTCCCTAATCAGTGTGCCAAATTTTACAACTTTTCACCAGTCGGTTCTATGGGCTGCCATTGACTCCCATGGCGGATTCATAATAATAATAAGAAAACAGAGTAACACAATGGGGTCCTCGCAGCTTCGCTGCTTGGCCCCCAAATATAGCTGCAAGCAGCAATGTGGGGGCCAAGCAGGCATGTCAAAAAGGCCAGAGTTGCCACGGTCACTCAATGCAGTTACGTCTGGTATGTAGTTTTAAGCAGTCACAAGAATGTTGATGTCAAACAACCCAAGATTGGCCGAGATACGAGCCCATTTCCTGTTCGGCGGCTTCGCCGCCAATTTCGATTGGCTGTTGCGGGTGAACGGTTTAAGATATCATTCTGAAAAGCAAGGTCTATATTAGACTCGGGCTGAAGATCATCTGTGTGAAGTTTCGTGAAGATCGGAAGCATTATGCGACCTGTGGAAATGTTTAAGGGATTTTGATTAAATCCAATATGGCGGCCGAATTAAATATGATGATGTCACAAATTGAATTGGGTCATCCTAAGGACCTTCAACAGTATAACCAGGCACCAGTAGCAAGTTTTAATTTCAAACACATCAACAGCTACAGGCCAAAATGCCTTTTTGCTAATTGCAGCACTCCCTAGGGGTCAAAGGTCACCAAATTTCTTGAGCCTCCTTCTGAAGGGGTCATGAGTCAATGCACCAAGGTTGGTTTTGATGCGTGTAAAGGTTGCTGAAATATGAGCCCACTTCCTGTTTGGCGGCTTCGCCACGAATTTTGATTGGCTGTTATGGGCGAACGATAACAGTTCCGAAGACAAAAAGCACGAGCCGTATTTGTCTTGGTCTGAAGATGCTCTCTGTCAAATTTGGTGAAAATCAAAGAAATATTGTGACCTCCAATACATTTTAAGTGTTTTTGATAAAATCCAAAATGGCGGAAAATCCATCATGGCGGAAAATGACGTCATAGGGTGCGTTGAACTCGGGCAGGTCCAAGGATTGCATAGATTCATGATTTTTGAAAATTGGCCCAAGGGGTCAAAAGTTACTGGCGTGAACGCACATCCAACTTTGACCCGTTGGTGGCGCTAGAGGGCTTGAGCTGCCGATGTGAAACTTGATCAAAAGAATATTCAGTCTGTCCCTAATCAGTGTGCCAAATTTCACAACTTTTCCGTAGTCGGTTCTATGGGCTGCCATTGGTTTCAATGCACAGAGGAATAATAATAGTTTATAATAAGAAAACTAACAAACACAATGGGGTCCTCGCAGCTTCGCTGCTTGGCCCCCAAATATAGCTGCAAGCAGCAATGTGGGGGCCAAGCAGGCAGGACAAAAAGGCCAGAGTTGCCACGGTAACTCGATGCTGTTACGTCAGGTATGTAGTTTTAAGCATTCACAAGAAGTTTGATGTCAAACAACCCAAGAATGCCCGAGATGCAAGCCCACTTCCTGTTTGGCGGCTTCGCCGTCGATTTCGATTGGCTGTTGCGGGCGAACAGTTTAAGATATCGTTCCGAAAAGCAAGGCTTATATTAGACTCGGGCTGATGATCATCTGTGTGAAGTTTCGTGAAGATCGGACACATTTTCCGACCTGTGGAAATGTTTAAGGGGTTTTGATTAAATCCAATATGGCTGCCGAATCAAATATGATGATGTCACAAATTGAGCTGGGTCAGCATAAGGACCTCCAACAGTATAACCAGTCACCAGTAGCAAGTTTAAATTCCAAACACATCAACAGGTACAGGCCAAAATGCCTTTTTGCTAATTGCAGCGCCCCCTAAAGGTCAAATGTCACCAAATTTCTTGAGCCTCCCCCTGATGGGGTCCTGAGTATATATACCAAGTTTGGTTTTGATGCGTGCAAGGGTTGCTGAGATATGAGCCCACTTCCTGTTTGGCGGCTTCGCCACGAGTTTCGATTGGCTGTTATGGGCTAACGGTAAAAGTTCCGAAGACGAAAAGCACGAGCTGAATTTGTCTTGGTCTGAAGATGCTCTGTGCCAAATATGGTGAAAATCAGATACAAATTGTGACCTCCAATACATTTTAAGTGTTTTTGATAAAATCCAAAATGGCGGAAAAACCATCATGGCGGAAAATGACGTCACAGGGTGCGTTGAACTTGGGCTGGTCCAAGGATTCCATAGATACCTGGTTTTTTAAAATTGGCCCAAGGGTTCAAAAGTTACGTGTGTGAACGCACGTCCAACTTTGACCTATTGGTGGCGCTAGAGCGCTTGAGCTGCCGACGTGACACTTGGTCACAGTCATCATCAGACTGTCCCCAATCAGTGTGCCAAATTTCACAACTTTTGACCAGTCAGTTCTATTGGTTGCCATTGACTTCAATGCACAGAAGAATAATAATAGTTTATAATAATAATAATAGTAAGAAAACTAACAAACACAATGGGGTCCTCGCAGCTTCGCTGCTTGGCCCCCAAATATAGCTGCAAGCAGCAATGTGGGGGCCAAGCAGTAGGCCGGAGTAACCACGGCAACTCGACGCTGTTGGCTCAATGCGGCAATGAGACATATGGCCGTAAGCAGTCAGAACAAGTTTCATGTCTAACACGTCAAAAGTTACAAGCCAACTTGCATTTTTGCTAATTGAAGCTATCCTAAAGGTCAAAGGTCACCAAATTTCTTGAGCGTCCTCAGGATCGGGTCACAAGTCCCTGCACTAAGTTTGGTTTTGATAGATTCAAAGGTTGCTGAGATATGAGCTCACTTCCTGTTTGGCGGCTTCATACCCTCGAGGTGAAAGGTCACCAAATTTATTGGGCTTCGTCCCAATTGGGTCACAAGTCCATATACTAAGTTTGGTGTTGATAGATGCAAAGGCAGCTAAGATATGGGCTCACTTCCTGTTTGGCGGCTTCACCGCGAATTTCGATTGGCTGCGACGGGCAAACGCTTCTGTCAATTGTTACAGAAATCGAAACACTAACAAGGCATGGTCTGAAGATGGTCTGTGCCAATTTTGGTGAGGATCAGTTGAAATTTGTGACCTAGGGAAATGTGTTAGTGTTTTTGATTAAGTCCAATATGGCGGCCGAATCAATTAGGTTGATGTCACAAGTTGTCATCTGTCGACATAAGTATCTTCCAAAGTATTACTAGACATCACTAGTACATTGTAATTCTAAGCACAACAGCAGTTATAGGCCAAAAAGCATGTTTCTGAATAACAGCGCCTCCTAGAGGTCAAAGGTCACCAAATTTCTTGAGCGTCCTCCTGATGGAGTCACAAGTCCATGTACTAAGTTTGGTTTTGATGCGTGCAAGGTTTGCTGAAATATGAGCCAACTTCCTGTTTGGCGGCTTCGCCACGAATTTCGATTCGCTGTTTTGAGCAAACGGTAATACTTCCGGAGAAAAAAAGCAATTCGTTGGCAATACATATTCTGCGGATTCTCCACGTCAAGTTTGGTGTCGGTCGGAAAAAATTTGTGAGAGGAGTAGGCTCTCAAGTGTTTTTGATGAAATCCAAAATAGCGGAAAATCCATCATGGCGGAAAATGACGTCATAGGGTGCGTTGAACTCGGGCAGGTCCAAGGATTCCAATGATACCTGACTTTTGAAAATCGGATCAACGGGTCAAAAGTTACGTGCATGAAGGCACCTCTAACTTTGACCTGTTGGTGGCGCTAGAGGGTTCGAGGTGCCGACATGAAATTTGGTGACATGAATCATGGGACTGTCCCTAATCAGTGTGCCAAATTTCACAACTTTTCACCAGTCGGTTCTATGGGCTGCCATTGACTTCCATGGCGGAGGAATAATAATAAATATAGCTGCAAGCAGCAATGTGGGGGCCAAGCAGGCAGGACAAAAAGGCCAGAGTTGCCATGGTAACTGAATGTTGTTACGTCAGGTATGTAGTTCTAAGCAGTCACAAGAATTTTGATGTCAAACAACCCAAGATTGGCCGAGATGCAAGCCCACATCCTGTTTGGCGGCTTCGCCGCTATTTTCGATTTGCTGTTGCGGCAGAGCAGTTTAAGACATCATTACGAAAACCAAGGCCTATATTGGGCTCGGGCTGAAGATCATCCGTGTGAAGTTTCGTGCAGATCGGATAAACTTTGTGACCTGTGGAAATGTTTAGGGGGTTTTGATTAAATCCAATATGGCGGCCGAATCAAATAGGTTCATGTCACAAATTGAGCTGGGTCAGCCTAAGGACCTCCCACAGTATAACCAGACACCAGTAGCATGTTTAAATTCCAAACAAATCAACAGCTACAGGCCAAAATGTCTTTTTACTAGTTGCAGCGCCCCCTAGAGGTCAAAGGTCACCAAATTTCTTGAGCCTCCTCCTGATGGGGTCCTGAGTCCATGCACCAAGTTTGGTTTTGATGCGTGCAAGGGTTGCTGAAATATGAGCCCACTTCCTGTTTGGCGGCTTCGCCGTGAATTTTGATTGGCTGTCACAGGCCAACGGTTAAAGTTCCGAAGACAAAAAGCACGAGCTGTATTTGTCTTGCTCTGAAGATGATCTGTGTCAAATTTGGTGAAAATCAGAGAAAAATTGTGACCTCCAATACATTTTAAGTGTTTTTGATAAAATCCAAAATGGCGGAAAATCCATCATGGCGGAAAATGACGTCATAAGGTGCGTTGAACTCGGGCTGGTCCAAGGATTACATAGATACCTAGTTTTTGAAAATTGGCCCAAGGGTTCAAAAGTTACGTGCGTGAACGCACGTCCAACTTTGAGCTGTTGGTGGCGCTAGAGAGTTTGAGCTGCCAACATGAAACTTGGTGTAAAGAATATTCAGACTGTCCCCAATCAGTGTGCCAAATTTCAAAACTTTCCCGTAGTCGGTTCTATGGGCTGCCATTGGTTTCAATGCACAGAGGAATAATAATAGTTTATAATAATAATAAGAAAACTAACAAACACAATGGGGTCCTCGCAGCTTCGCTGCTTGGCCCCCAATAAATATAGCTGCAAGCAGCAATGAAGGGGCCAAGCAGTAGGCCAGAGTAACCACGGCAACTCGACGCTGTTAGCTCAATGGGACATTATGGCCGTAAGCAGTCAGAGCAAGTTTCATGTCTAACACGTGAAAAGTTACAGGCCAACTTGCATTTTTGCTAATTGCAGGTATCCTAAAGGTCAAAGGTCACCAAATGTCTTGGGCGTCCTCATGATCGGTTCACGAGTCCATAAGTCCAAGTTTGGTTTTGATAGGTTCAAAGGTTGCTGAGATATGAGCGAACTTCCTGTTTGGCGGCTTCGCACCCCAGAGGTCAAAGGTCACCAAACTGCTTGGACGTCCTCCCGATGGGATCCCAAGTCCATATGCCAAGTTTGGTTTTGATAGACGCAAAGGCTGCTGAGATCTGAGCTCACTTCCTGTTTGGCGGCTTCGCCACGAATTTCGATTGGCTGCGACGGGAAAACGCTTCTGTCAATTGTTACAGAAATCAACACACTCACAAGGCATGGTCTGAAGATGGTCTGTGCTAATTTTGGTGAGGATTAGATGAAATTTGTGACCTCCGAAAACGTATTAGTGTTTTCGATTAAATACAATATGGCGGCCGAATCAATTACGTTGAAGTCAGAAATTGCCATCTGTCCGCATAAGGATCTTCCACAGTTTTACTAGACATCACTAGTATATTGTAATTCTAAGCACAACGGCAGTTATAGGCCAAAAGGCATGCTTCTGAATTACAGCGCCCCCTAGAGGTCAAAGGTCACTAAATTTCTTGAGCGTCCTCCTGATTAGGTCATCAGTCCATCTATTAAGTTTGCTTTTGATACATGCAAGGGTTGCTGAGATATGAGCTCACTTCCTGTTAGGCGGCTTCGCCGCCAATTTTGATTGGCGGCTAGGGGCTAACGGTGATAGTTCCGAAGACAAAAAGCAATGCGTTAGTAAGGCATGGTCTGATGATGATGTTTGTCAAATTTGGTGTCCATCGGACAAAATTTGTGACCTCTGATACGTTAGTTTCACTTTGGCTAAAATCCAAGATGGCGGAAAATCCATCATGGCGGAAAATGACGTCATAGGGCGCGTTGAACTCGGGCAAGTCAAAGGATTCCAACAACACCTGTTTCCTGAAAATCGGACCAACGGTTCAAAAGTTACGTGCGTGAACGCACGTCCAACTTTGACCTGTTGGTGGCGCTAGAGCGCTTGAGCTGCCAACATGAAACTTGGTCACATGACTCAAGAGACTGTCCCCAATCAGTGTGCAAAATTTCACAACTTTCGACCAGTCGGTTCTATGGGCTGCCATTGACTTCAATGGCAGAAGAAAAAAATCATAGAAACACAATAGGTGCCTCCGCAGCTTCGCTGCTTGGCCCCTAATAATAAGCTCATTGGGAGTGATTTACCCACAATGCTCAGCTCAAAACCGTCCAAAACACACACCGTCGCTGAGAAAACTCTGGTGAAGTCGACTATATATAGTGAATGAACTTGCTGGATGTTTAACAGCGAGTAAGTCCACTCTATCCCTTCGGGGCTGCGGCATTGCTAAGATTCACATGGCCTCGGGATGAGGCACGGCGGCGGAGAATCCCAGGTACCCCATCACCCGGTGGGTGGGCAGACCATGCAGTCATCCAGGAAGTACACGAGGAAGTGTTGGCGTTATGTCACATTTCTGATGAATTACATATATTCGCCAACACACACGTTTTTGATAATTATAAAGCCACCGACAGACCAAATAACACCAAATTTTTTAATGGTGCTTATGAGCTCACTTCCTGTTTGGCGGCTTTGCACCCCAGAGGTCAAAGGTCACCAAATGTCTTGGGCGTCCATACTAAGATTGGTTTTGATAGATGCAAAGATAGCTTAGATACGAGCTCACTTCCTGTTTGGCGGCTTCGCACCCCGGAGGTCAAAGGTCACCAAACTGCTTGGACGTCCTCCCGATGGGATCCCAAGTCCATATGCCAAGTTTGGTTTTGATAGACGCAAAGGCTGCTGAGATCTGAGCTCACTTCCTGTTTGGCGGCTTCGCCACGAATTTCGATTGGCTGCGACGGGAAAACGCTTCTGTCAATTGTTACAGAAATCAACACACTCACAAGGCATGGTCTGAAGATGGTCTGTGCCAATTTTGGTGAGGATCAGATGAAATTTGTGACCTCCGAAAACGTATTAGTTTTTTCGATTAAATACAATATGGCGGCCGAATCAATTACGTTGAAGTCAGAAATTGCCATCTGTCCGCATAAGGATCTTCCACAGTATTACTAGACATCACTAGTATATTGTAATTCTAAGCACAACGGCAGTTATAGGCCAAAAGGCATGCTTCTGAATTACAGCGCCCCCTAGAGGTCAAAGGTCACTAAATTTCTTGAGCGTCCTCCTGATTAGGTCATCAGTCCATCTATCAAGTTTGCTTTTGATACATGCAAGGGTTGCTGAGATATGAGCTCACTTCCTGTTTGGCGGCTTCGCCGCCAATTTTGATTGGCGGCTAGGGGCTAACGGTGATAGTTCCGAAGACAAAAAGCAATGCGTTAGTAAGGCATGGTCTGATGATGATGTTTGTTAAATTTGGTGTCCATCGGACAAAATTTGTGACCTCTGATACGTTAGTTTCACTTTGGCTAAAATCCAAGATGGCGGAAAATCCATCATGGCGGAAAATGACGTCATAGGGCGCGTTGAACTCGGGCAAGTCAAAGGATTCCAACAACACCTGTTTCCTGAAAATCGGACCAACGGTTCAAAAGTTACGTGCGTGAACGCACGTCCAACTTTGACCTGTTGGTGGCGCTAGAGCGCTTGAGCTGCCAACATGAAACTTGGTCACATGACTCAAGAGACTGTCCCCAATCAGTGTGCAAAATTTCACAACTTTCGACCAGTCGGTTCTATGGGCTGCCATTGACTTCAATGGCAGAAGAAAAAAATCATAGAAACACAATAGGTGCCTCCGCAGCTTCGCTGCTTGGCCCCTAAATATAGCTGCAAGCAGCAATGAGGGGGCCAAGCAGTAGGCCGGAGTAACTACGGCAACTCGACACTGTTGGCTCAATGCCGCAATGAGACATATGGCCGTAAGCAGTCAGAACAAGTTTCATGTCTAACACGTCAAAAGTTACAAGCGAACTTGCATTTTTGCTAATTGAAGCTATCCTAAAGGTCAAAGGTCACCAATTTTCTTGAGAGTCCTCGCGATCTGGTCACGAGCCCATGCACTAAGTTTGGTTTTGATAGATTCAAAGGTTGCTGAGATATGAGCTCACTTCCTGTTTGGCGGCTTCACACCCTAGAGGTCAAAGGTCACCAAATGTATTGGGTGTCATCCCGATTAGGTCACAAGCCCATATACTAAGTTTGGTGTTGATAGATGCAAAGGCTGCTAAGATATGGGCTCACTTCCTGTTTGCCAGCTTCGCCGCGAATTTCGATTGGCTGCGACGGGCAAACGCTTCTGTCAATTGTTACAGAAATCAGAACACTAACAAGGCATGGTCTGAAGATGGTCTGTGCCAATTTTGGTGAGGATCAGTTGAAATTTGTGACCTAGGGAAATTTGTTAGTGTTTTTGATTAAATCCAATATGGCGGCCGAATCAATTACGTTGATGTCACAAGTTGTCATCTGTCAACATCAGTATCTTCCAAAGTATTACTAGACATCACTAGTACATTGTAATTCTAAGCACAACAGCAGTTATAGGCCAAAAAGCCTGTTTGTGAATAACAGCGCCCCCTAGAGGTCAAAGGTCACCAAATTTCATGAGGGTCCTCCAGATGGGGTTATGAGTCCACGTACTAAGTTTAGTTTTGATGCGTGAAAGGGTTGCTGAAATATGAGCCCACTTCCTGTTTGGCGGCCTCGCCGCGAATTTCGATTCGCTGTTTTGGGCGAACGGTAATACTTCCGAAGACAAAAAGCAATGCGTTGGTAAGGCATCATCTGAGGATGCTCCATGTAAAGTTTGGTGTCGGTCGGACAAAATTTGTGACCCCTGATACATTTTGAGTGTTTTTGACAAAATCCAAAATGGCGGGAAATCCATCATGGCGGAAAATGACGTCACAGGGTGCGTTGAACTCGGGCAGGTCCAAGGATTCCAATGATACCTGACTTTTGAAAATCGGATCAACGGGTCAAAAGTTACGTGCATGAAGGCACCTCTAACTTTGACCTGTTGGTGGCGCTAGAGGGTTCGAGGTGCCGACATGAAATTTGGTGACATGAATAATGGGACTGTCCCTAATCAGTGTGCCAAATTTTACAACTTTTCACCAGTCGGTTCTATGGGCTGCCATTGACTCCCATGGCGGATTCATAATAATAATAAGAAAACAGAGTAACACAATGGGGTCCTCGCAGCTTCGCTGCTTGGCCCCCAATAATAAGAAAACTTTGTAACACAATGGGGTCCTCGCAGCTTCGCTGCTTGGCCCCCAATAAGAAAACTAAGAATCACAATGGGTTCCTCGCAGCTTCGCTGCTTGGCCCCCAAATATAGCTGCAAGCAGCAATGAGGGGGCCAAGCAGTAGGCCGGAGTAACTACGGCAACTCGACACTGTTGGCTCAATGCCGCAATGAGACATATGGCCATAAGCAGTCAGAGCAAGTTTCATGTCTAACACGTCAAAAGCTACAAGCCAACTTGCATTTTTGCTAATTGAAGCTATCCTAAAGGTCAAAGGTCACCACATTTCATGAGCATCCTCGCGATCTGGTCATGAGTCCATGCACTAAGCTTGGTTTTGATAGATTCAAAGGTTGCTGAGATATGAGCTCACTTCCTGTTTGGCGGTTTCACACCCTAGAGGTCAAAGGTCACCAAATGTATTGGGTGTCATCCCGATTAGGTCACAAGCCCATGTACTAAGTTTGGTGTTGATAGATGCAAAGGCTGCTAAGATATGGGCTCACTTCCTGTTTGCCAGCTTCGCCGCGAATTTCGATTGGCTGCGACGGGCAAACGCTTCTGTCAATTGTTACAGAAATCAGAACACTAACAAGGCATGGTCTGAAGATGGTCTGTGCCAATTTTGGTGAGGATCAGTTGAAATTTGTGACCTAGGGAAATTTGTTAGTGTTTTTGATTAAATCCAATATGGCGGCCGAATCAATTACGTTGATGTCACAAGTTGTCATCTGTCAACATAAGGATCTTCCACAGTATTACTAGACATCACTAATATATTGTAATTCTAAGCACAACAGCAGTTATAGGCCAAAAAGCATGTTTCTGAATTACAGCGCCCCCTAGAGGTCAAAGGTCGCCAAATTTCTTGAGCGTCCTTCCGATGGAGTCACGAGTCCATGTACTAAGTTTGGTTTTGATGCCTGCAAGGGTTGCTGAAATATGAGCCCACTTCCTGTTTGGCGGCTTCGCCGTGAATTTTGATTCGCTGTTGTGGGCGAACGGTAATACTTCCGGAGACAAAAAGCAATGCGTTGATAAGGCATCATCTGAGGATGCTCCATGTAAAGTTTGGTGTCGGTCGGACAAAATTTGTGACCCCTGATACATTTTGAGTGTTTTTGACAAAATCCAAAATGGCGGGAAATCCATCATGGCGGAAAATGACGTCACAGGGTGCGTTTAACTCGGGCTGGTCCAAGGATTCCAAAGATACCTGGTTTTTGAAAATTGGCCCAAGGGTTCAAAAGTTACGTGCATGAAGGCACCTCTAACTTTGACCTGTTGGTGGCGCTAGAGGGTTCGAGGTGCCGACATGAAATTTGGTGACATGAATAATGGGACTGTCCCTAATCAGTGTGCCAAATTTTACAACTTTTCACCAGTCGGTTCTATGGGCTGCCATTGACTCCCATGGCGGATTCATAATAATAATAAATATAGCTGCAAGCAGCAATGTGGGGGCCAAGCAGTAGGCCGGAGTAACCACGGCAACTCGACGCTGTTGGCTCAATGCGGCAATGAGACATATGGCCGTAAGCAGTCAGAACAAGTTTCATGTCAAACACGTCAAAAGTTACAAGCCAACTTGCATTTTTGCTAATTGAAGCTATCCTAAAGGTCAAAGGTCACCAAATTTCTTGAGCGTCCTCAGGATCGGGTCACGAGTCCATGCACTAAGTTTGGTTTTGATAGATTCAAAGGTTGCTGAGATATGAGCTCACTTCCTGTTTGGTGGCTTCATACCCTCGAGGTCAAAGGTCACCAAATTTATTGGGCTTCGTCCCAATTGGGTCACAAGTCCATATACTAAGTTTGGTGTTGATAGATGCAAAGGCAGCTAAGATATGGGCTCATTTCCTGTTTGGCGGCTTCGCCGCGAATTTCGATTGGCTGCGACGGGCAAACGCTTCTGTCAATTGTTACAGAAATCAAAACACTAACAAGGCATGGTCTGAAGATGGTCTGTGCCAATTTTGGTGAGGATCAGTTGAAATTTGTGACCTAGGGAAATGTGTTAGTGTTTTTTTTTAAGTCCAATATGGCGGCCGAATCAATTAGGTTGATGTCACAAGTTGTCATCTGTCCACATAAGGATCTTCCACAGTATTACTAGACATCACTAATATATTGTAATTCTAAGCACAACAGCAGTTATAGGCCAAAAAGCATGTTTCTGAATTACAGCGCCCCCTAGAGGTCAAAGGTCGCCAAATTTCTTGAGCGTCCTTCCGATGGAGTCACGAGTCCATGTACTAAGTTTGGTTTTGATGCCTGCAAGGGTTGCTGAAATATGAGCCCACTTCCTGTTTGGCGGCTTCGCCGTGAATTTTGATTCGCTGTTGTGGGCGAACGGTAATACTTCCGGAGACAAAAAGCAATGCGTTGATAAGGCATCATCTGAGGATGCTCCATGTAAAGTTTGGTGTCGGTCGGACAAAATTTGTGACCCCTGATACATTTTGAGTGTTTTTGACAAAATCCAAAATGGCGGGAAATCCATCATGGCGGAAAATGACGTCACAGGGTGCGTTTAACTCGGGCTGGTCCAAGGATTCCAAAGATACCTGGTTTTTGAAAATTGGCCCAAGGGTTCAAAAGTTACGTGCGTGAACACATGTCCAACTTTGACCTGTTGGTGGCGCTAGAGGGTTCGAGGTGCCGACATGAAATTTGGTGACATGAATCATGGGACTGTCCCTAATCAGTGTGCCAAATTTCACAACTTTTCACCAGTCGGTTCTATGGGCTGCCATTGACTCCCATGGCGGATTCATAATAATAATAATAAATATAGCTGCAAGCAGCAATGAAGGGGCCAAGCAGTAGGCCAGAGTAACCACGGCAACTCGACGCTGTTAGCTCAATGAGACATTATGGCCGTAAGCAGTCAGAGCAAGTTTCATGTCTAACACGTGAAAAGTTACAGGCCAACTTGCATTTTTGCTAATTGCAGGTATCCTAAAGGTCAAAGGTCACCAAATGTCTTGGGCGTCCTCATGATCGGTTCACGAGTCCATAAGTCCAAGTTTGGTTTTGATAGGTTCAAAGGTTGCTGAGATATGAGCTAACTTCCTGTTTGCCGGCTTCGCACCCCAGAGGTCAAAGGTCACCAAACTGCTTGGACGTCCTCCCGATGGGATCACAAGTCCATATACCAAGTTTGGTCTTGATAGACACAAAGGTTGCTGAGATATGTGCTCACTTGCTGTTTAGCGGCTTCGCGGCCAATTTCGATTGGCGGCCAAATCAATTACGTTGATGTCACAAGTTGCCATCTGTCGACATAAGGATCTTCCACAGTTAGACTAGACACCACTTTTACATTGTAACTCTGAGCACATCAGCAGCTACAGGCCAAAAGGCATGTTTATGAATTACAGCGCCCGCTAGAGGTCAAAGGTCACCAAATTTATTGAGCGTCCCCCTGAAGGGGTGACTAGTCTATGTACCAAGTTTAGTTTTGATGCGTGCAAGGGTTGCTGAAATAAGAGCCCACTTCCTGTTTGAAGGCTTCGACATGAATTTCTATTGGCTGTTATGGGTGAACGGTAATACATCCAAAGACAAAAACCAATGCGTTAGTGTAGCATAATCTGAGGATACTCTTTGTCAAATTTAGTGTCGATCAGACAAAGGTTGTGAAAAAAGTAGGCTTTTAATGTTTTTTGATGAAATCCAAAATGCCAGAAATCCATCATGGCGGAAAATGACGTAATAGGGTGCTTTGAACTTGGGCAAGTCCAAGGATTCCAACGATACCTGATTTTTAAAAATCGGACCAACGAGTCAAAAGTTACGTGCGTGAACGCATGTCCAACTTTGACCTGTTGGTGGCACTAGAGCGCTTGAGGTGCTGACATGAAACTTGGTCACATGACTCAAGAGACTGTCCCCAATCAGTGTGCAAAATTTCACAACTTTTCACCAGTCGGCTCATGGGCTGCCATTGACAAACAAAATAGGTGCATTCGCAGCTTCGCTGCTTGGCCCCCAATAAACTCTTTGGGAGTGATTTACCCACAATGCTCAGCTCAAAACCGTCCAAAACACACACCGTCGCTGAGAAAACTCTGGTGAAGTCGACTATATATAGTGAATGAACTTGCTGGATGTTTAACAGCGAGTAAGTCCACTCTATCCCTTGGGGCTGTGGCATTGCTAAGATTCACATGGCCTCGGGATGAGGCACGGCGGCGGAGAATCCCAGGTACCCCATCACACGGTGGGTGGGCAGACCATACAGTCATCCAGGAAGTACACGAGGAAGTGTTGGCGTTATGTCACATTTCTGATGAATTACATATATTCGCCAACACATACGTTTTTGATAATTATAAAGCCACCGACAGACCAAATAACACCAAATTTTTTAACCCTTAAGAGTGTACCGTCACACCGGTGTGTTTGGAGTGTTGGAAAATTAACATTCTAAAGAATGTCTGGGTTCATTGAATTCTACATAGAATTTTAGAATGTTGAATTGTTGCGGAATGGAATCTTGTGTTAGAATGTTCAAAACCCACCCTTTTAAATGGTGCTTATGAGCTCACTTCCTGTTTGGCGGCTTTGCACCCCAGAGGTCAAAGGTCACCAAATGTCTTGGGCGTCCATACTAAGATTGGTTTTGATAGATGCAAAGATAGCTTAGATACGAGCTCACTTCCTGTTTGGCGGCTTCGCACCCCGGAGGTCAAAGGTCACCAAACTGCTTGGACGTCCTCCCGATGGGATCCCAAGTCCATATGCCAAGTTTGGTTTTGATAGACGCAAAGGCTGCTGAGATCTGAGCTCACTTCCTGTTTGGCGGCTTCGCCACGAATTTCGATTGGCTGCGACGGGAAAACGCTTCTGTCAATTGTTACAGAAATCAACACACTCACAAGGCATGGTCTGAAGATGGTCTGTGCCAATTTTGGTGAGGATCAGATGAAATTTGTGACCTCCGAAAACGTATTAGTGTTTTCGATTAAATACAATATGGCGGCCGAATCAATTACGTTGAAGTCAGAAATTGCCATCTGTCCGCATAAGGATCTTCCACAGTATTACTAGACATCACTAGTATATTGTAATTCTAAGCACAACGGCAGTTATAGGCCAAAAGGCATGCTTCTGAATTACAGCGCCCCCTAGAGGTCAAAGGTCACTAAATTTCTTGAGCGTCCTCCTGATTAGGTCATCAGTCCATCTATTAAGTTTGCTTTTGATACATGCAAGGGTTGCTGAGATATGAGCTCACAACCTGTTTGGCGGCTTCGCCGCCAATTTTGATTGGCGGCTAGGGGCTAACGGTGATAGTTCCGAAGACAAAAAGCAATGCGTTAGTAAGGCATGGTCTGATGATGATGTTTGTCAAATTTGGTGTCCATCGGACAAAATTTGTGACCTCTGATACGTTAGTTTCACTTTGGCTAAAATCCAAGATGGCGGAAAATCCATCATGGCGGAAAATGACGTCATAGGGCGCGTTGAACTCGGGCAAGTCAAAGGATTCCAACAACACCTGTTTCCTGAAAATCGGACCAACGGTTCAAAAGTTAGGTGCGTGAACGCACGTCCAACTTTGACCTGTTGGTGGCGCTAGAGCGCTTGAGCTGCCAACATGAAACTTGGTCACATGACTCAAGAGACTGTCCCCAATCAGTGTGCAAAATTTCACAACTTTCGACCAGTCGGTTCTATGGGCTGCCATTGACTTCAATGGCAGAAGAAAAAAATCATAGAAACACAATAGGTGCCTCCGCAGCTTCGCTGCTTGGCCCCTAAATATAGCTGCAAGCAGCAATGTAGGGGCCAAGCAGTAGGCCGGAGTAACCACGGCAACTCGACGCTGTTGGCTCAATGCGGCAATGAGACATATGGCCGTAAGCAGTCAGAACAAGTTTCATGTCTAACACGTCAAAAGTTACAAGCCAACTTGCATTTTTGCTAATTGAAGCTATCCTAAAGGTCAAAGGTCACCAAATGTCTTGAGCGTCCTCACGATCGGGTCACGAGTCCATGCACTAAGTTTAGTTTTGATAGATTCAAAGGTTGCTAAGATATGAGCTCACTTCCTGTTTGGAGGCTTCACACCCCAGAGGTCAAAGGTCACCAAATGTATTGGGCTTCGTCCCAATTGGGTCACAAGTACATATACTAAGTTTGGTGTTGATAGATGCAAAGGCAGCTAAGATATGGGCTCACTTCCTGTTTGGCGGCTTCGCCGCGAATTTCGATTGGCTGCGACGGGCAAACGCTTCTGTCAATTGTTACAGAAATCAGAACACTAACAAGGCATGGTCTGAAGATGGTCTGTGCCAATTTTGGTGAGGATCAGTTGAAATTTGTGACCTAGGGAAATTTGTTAGTGTTTTTGATTAAATCCAATATGGCGGCCGAATCAATTACGTTGATGTCACAAGTTGTCATCTGTCAACATAAGTATCTTCCAAAGTATTACTAGACATCACTAGTACATTGTAATTCTAAGCACAACAGCAGTTATAGGCCAAAAGGCATGTTTCTGAATTACAGCGCCCCCTAGAGGTCAAAGGTCACCAAATTTCTTGAGCGTCCTTCCGATGGGGTCACGAGTCCATGTACTAAGTTTGGTTTTGATGCGTGTAAGGGTTGCTGAAATATGAGCCAACTTCCTGTTTGGCGGCTTCGCCGTGAATTTTGATTCGCTGTTGTGGGCGAACGGTAATACTTCCGGAGACAAAAAGCAATGCGTGGGCAAAACACATTCTGTGGATGCTCCGTGTCAAGTTTGGTGTCGGTCGGACAAAATTTGTGAGAGGAGTAGGCTTTCAAGTGTTTTTGATGAAATCCAAAATGGCGGAAAATCCATCATGGCGGAAAATGACGTCACAGGGTGCGTTGAACTCGGGCAGGTCCAAGGATTCCAACAATACGCGATTTTTGAAAATCGGACCAACGGGTCAAAAGTTACGTGCTTGAACGCACGTCCAACTTTGGCCTGTTGGTGGCGCTAGAGTGTATGAGGTGCCGACATGAAATTTGGTGTCATGAATCATGGGACTGTCCTTAATAGGTGTGCCAAATTTCACAACTTTTTACCAGTCGGTTCTATGGGCTGCCATTGACTCCCATGGCGGATTCATAATAATAATAATAAATATAGCTGCAAGCAGCAATGTGGGGGCCAAGCAGGCAGGTCAAAAGGCCAGAGTTCCCATCAGGTATGTAAAGGCCTGAAGGCCAAAACAGGCCTACAGGCCAAAAGGCATGTTTCTGAATTACAGGTAGGTTCAAGCATAGCAGAGATATTTGCATTAATGTTGTTGCTTGGCCCCCAATAAACTCTTTGGGTGTGATTTACCCACAATGCTCAGCTCTCAATCGTCCAAAACACACCGTCGCAGAGACAACTATGGTGACGGTGGGCTATATATAGAGAATGAACTAGCAGGATTTTGACCTTGGTCTGTTGGTGGCGCTACAGCAATCATGGAAAAGTCTTGTTAATTGGTGGGTGGGGCCTTGACTTTTGCCTTAATACACTGAGCAAGTTTGAGCTTGATAGGTTCAAGCATAGCAGAGATATTTGCATTAATGTTGTTGCTTGGCCCCCAATAAACTCTTTGGGTGTGATTTACCCACAATGCTCAGCTCTCAATCGTCCAAAACACACCGTCGCAGAGACAACTGTGGTGACGGTGGGCTATATATAGAGAATGAACTAGCAGAATGTTTTGACCTTGGTCTGTTGGTGGCGCTACAGCAATCATGGAAAAGTCTTGTTAATTGGTGGGTGGGGCCTTGACTTTTGCCTTAATACACTGAGCAAGTTTGAGCTTGATAGGTTCAAGCATAGCAGAGATATTTGCATTAATATTGTTGCTTGGCCCCCAATAAACTCTTTGAGTGTGATTTACCCACAATGCTAAGCTCTCAATCGTCCACACACTGTCGCAGAGACAACTCTGGTAAGAGTGGGCTATATGTAGAGAATGAACTAGCTGGATGTTTAACAGTGAGTAAGTCCACTTCATCCTTTCAAAGGGTTGTGGCATTGCTAAGATTAACATGGCCTCGGGCTGAGGCACAGCAGCGGACAATCCCAGGTGTCTCACCACCCGGTAGGTGGACAGACGTAGTGGTCATCCACGAAGTCCATGGGAAAATGTGGGAAAGTCACCCCCCATCCCCCCCACCCCCCCTACCCCCCCCCCCCAAAACAGGCCAAAAGGCATGTTTCTGAATTACAGCGCCCCCTAGAGGTGAAAGGTCACCCAATTTCTTGAGTGTCCTTCTGATGGAGTCACAAGTCCACGTACCAAGTTTGGTGTTGATGCGAGAAAGTTTTGCTAATTATAGCGCCCCTAGTGGTCAAACGTCACCAAATTTAGTGCAGGTCCTCAGGATGTGCTCACAAGTCCACGTACCAAGTTTGGTGTTGATGCGAGAAAGTTTTGCTAATAATAGCGCCCCTAGTGGTCAAACGTCACCAAATTTAGTGTAGGTCCTCAGGATGTGCTCACAAGTCCATGTACCAAGTTTGGTGTCGATACGAGAAAGTTTTGCCAATTATAGCGCCCCTAGTGGTCAGAGTACATCAAATGTATTGTGCGTCCTCAGGGTGGGGTCCCAAGTCCATATACCAAGTTTGGTTTCGATACGTGAAAGCATTGCTGAGATATGAGCCTACTTCCTGTTACTCTAGCGCCCCCACAGTGTTCAAAGGGCACCAAAGTTTTTGAGGCTTCTCTTAATTGGGTTCTGAGCCCAGGTTCTAAGTTTGGTCTTGATATGTGAAAGCCTTGCAGAGATATAGGTTCACTTCCTGTGTGGCGGCTTCGCCTCCAATTTGGATTGGCTGTTACAGGCGAGCACTTCCGTTAATTGTTCCATAAAGCAAGGCAATAATAAATCATGGTCTAAAGATGGTGTGTGCAAATTTTGGTGAGAATCGGATGAAATTTGTGACCTGTGAAACTTTTTAACCGTTTTTGACCTTGTCCTGCTGGTGGCGCTACAGCGTTTGTGAAAAAGTCTTGTTAATTGGTGGGTGGGGCTATACCTTTTGCGTTAATACACTGAGCAAGTTTCAGCTTGAGAGGTCTAAGCATTTTAGAGTTATTTGCATTAATGTTGTTGAGAAATTGATGAATTTTGACCTGTTGGTGGCGCTAGAGGTTTAAGGTTAAGAGTCTGTAAATTGGGGAAAGTGGTCATTGGCCATAGAGGAATATGTGTATTAAATTTCAGAAGTTTTTACTGTATGGTTCTAAGGCTTCCATAGAGATATGGGTTTAATGTCTGTGTGGCGGCTTCGCCGCCAATTTTGATTGGCTGTTACGCGCAAATTGTTTTGTCAATTCTTCCAAAAAGCAATTCGGTAAATAGGCATGGTCTGAAGATGGGGTTCACAAATTTTGGTGAGAATCGGATGAAATTTGTGACCTGTGAAACTTTTTGAAAGTTCTGATCTTGGTCTGTTGGTGGCGCTACAGCGTTAATGGAAAAGTCTTGTTAATTGGTGGGTGGGGCCATACCTTTTGCCTTAATACACTGAGCAAGTTTCAGCTTGATAGGTCTAAGCATTTTAGAGTTATTTGCATTAATGTTGTTGAGAAATTGATGAATTTTGACCTGTTGGTGGCGCTAGAGGTTTAAGGTTAAGAGTCTGTAAATTGGGGAAAGTGGTCATTGGCCATAGAGGAATATGTGTATTAAATTTCAGAAGTTGTTACTGTATGGTTCTAAGGCTTCCATAGAGATATGGGTTTAATGTCTGTGTGGCAGCTTCGCCGCCAATTTTGATTGGCTGTTACGCGCAAATTGTTTTGTCAATTCTTCCAAAAAGCAATTCAGTAAGAAGGCATGGTCTGAAGATGGGATATACAAATTTTGGTGAGAATCGGATGACATTTGTGACCTGTGAAACTTTTTGAAAGTTCTGATCTTGGTCTGTTGGTGGCGCTACAGCGTTAATGGAAAAGTCTTGTTAATTGGTGGGTGGGGCCATACCTTTTGCCTTAATACACTGAGCAAGTTTCAGCTTGATAGGTCAAAACATTTCAGAGATATTTGCATTAATGATGTTGACAAATTGATGCATTTTGACCTGTTGGTGGCGCTAGAGGTTTGAGGTCTGGAGTCTGTAAATTGGTGAAAGTGCTTAGAGTTGGGACCCGAATCGGTGTGCCAAATTTCACAACTTTTCACCAGTCGGTTCTATGGGCTGCCATAGACTCCCATGGCAGACGAATAATAATAATAATAATAATAATAATAATAATAATAATAATAAATATAGCTGCAAGCAGCAATGTGGGGGCCAAGCAGGCAGGTCAAAAGGCCAGAGTTCCCATCAGGTATGTAAAGGCCTGAAGGCCAAAACAGGCCTACAGGCCAAAAGGCATGTTTCTGAATTACAGGTAGGTTCAAGCATAGCAGAGATATTTGCATTAATATTGTTGCTTGGCCCCCAACAAACTCTTTGAGTGTGATTTACCCACAATGCTCAGCTCTCAATCGTCCACACACCGTCGCAGAGACAACTCTGGTAAGAGTGGGCTATATATAGAGAATGAACTAGCAGGATGTTTAACAGTGAGTAAGTCCACTTCATCCTTTCAAAGGGTTGTGGCATTGCTAAGATTAACATGGCCTCGGGCTGAGGCACAGCAGCGGACAATCCCAGGTGTCTCACCACCCGGCAGGTGGACAGACGTAGTGGTCATCCAGGAAGTCCATGGGAAAATGTGGGAAAGTCAACCCCCACCCCCCCCACCCCCTCCCCACCCCCCCCCCCCAAAACAGGCCAAAAGGCATGTTTCTGAATTACAGCGCCCCCTAGAGGTCAAAGGTCACCCAATTTCTTGAGTGTCCTTCTGATGGAGTCACAAGTCCACGTACCAAGTTTGGTGTTGATGCGAGAAAGTTTTGCTAATTAAAGCGCCCCTAGTGGTCAAACGTCACCAAATTTAGTGCAGGTCCTCAGGATGTGCTCACAAGTCCACGTACCAAGTTTGGTGTTGATGCGAGAAAGTTTTGTTAATTATAGCGCCCCTAGTGGTCAAACGTCACCAAATTTAGTGTAGGTCCTCAGGATGTGCTCACAAGTCCATGTACCAAGTTTGGTGTCGATACGAGAAAGTTTTGCCAATTATAGCGCCCCTAGTGGTCAGAGTACATCAAATGTATTGTGCGTCCTCAGGGTGGGGTCCCAAGTCCATATACCAAGTTTGGTTTCGATACGTGAAAGCATTGCTGAGATATGAGCCTACTTCCTGTTACTATAGCGCCCCCACAGTGGTCAGAGGGCACCAAAGTTGTTGAGGCTTCTCTTAATTGGGTTCTGAGCCCAGGTTCTAAGTTTGGTCTTGATATGTGAAAGCCTTGCAGAGATATAGGTTCACTTCCTGTGTGGCGGCTTCGCCGCCAATTTGGATTGGCTGTTACAGGCGAGCACTTCCGTCAATTGTTCCATAAAGCAAGGCAATAATAAATCATGGTCTAAAGATGGTGTGTGCAAATTTTGGTGAGAATCGGATGAAATTTGTGACCTGTGAGACTTTTTAACCGTTTTTGACCTTGTCCTGCTGGTGGCGCTACAGCGTTTGTGAAAAAGTCTTGTTAATTGGTGGGTGGGGCTATACCTTTTGCGTTAATACACTGAGCAAGTTTCAGCTTGATAGGTCTAAGCATTTTAGAGTTATTTGCATTAATGTTGTTGAGAAATTGATTAATTTTGACCTGTTGGTGGCGCTAGAGGTTTAAGGTTAAGAGTCTGTAAATTGGGGAAAGTGGTCATTGGCCATAGAGGAATATGTGTATTAAATTTCAGAAGTTTTTACTGTATGGTTCTAAGGCTTCCATAGAGATATGGGTTTAATGTCTGTGTGGCGGCTTCGCCGCCAATTTTGATTGGCTGTTACGCGCAAATTGTTTTGTCAATTCTTCCAAAAAGCAATTCGGGAAGAAGGCATGGTCTGAAGATGGGGTGTACAAATTTTGGTGAGAATCGGATGAAATTTGTGACCTGTGAAACTTTTTGAAAGTTCTGATCTTGGTCTGTTGGTGGCGCTACAGCGTGAATGGAAAAGTCTTGTTAATTGGTGGGTGGGGCCATACCTTTTGCCTTAATACACTGAGCAAGTTTCAGCTTGATAGGTCAAAACATTTCAGAGATATTTGCATTAATGATGTTGACAAATTGATGCATTTTGACCTGTTGGTGGCGCTAGAGGTTTGAGGTCTGGAGTCTGTAAATTGGTGAAAGTGCTTAGAGTTGGGACCCGAATCGGTGTGCCAAATTTCACAACTTTTCACCAGTCGGTTCTATGGGCTGCCATAGACTCCCATGGCAGACGAATAATAATAATAAATATAGCTGCAAGCAGCAATGTGGGGGCCAAGCAGGCAGGACAAAAAGGCTAGAGTTGCCATGGTAACTGAATGTTGTTACGTCAGGTATGTAGTTCTAAGCAGTCACAAGAATTTTGATGTCAAACAACCCAAGATTGGCCGAGAAGCGAGCTACCTTCCTGTTCGGCGGCTTCGCCGCCAATTTCGATTGGCTGTTGCGGGCGAACGGTTAAAGATAACCCTCCGAAAAGCAAGGCCTGTATTAGACTCGGGCTGAAGATCATCCGTGTGAAGTTTCATAAAGATCGGACACATTTTGCGACCTGTGGAAATGTTTAAGGGATTTTCATTAAATCCAATATGGAGGCCGATTCAAATATGATGATGTCACAAATTGAGCTGGGTCAACCTAAGGACCTCCAACAGTATAACCAGGCACCAGTAGCAAGTTTTAATTCCAAACACATCAACAGCTACAGGCCAAAATGCCTTTTTGATAATTACAGCGCCCTCTAGAGGTCAAAGGTCACCAAATTTCTTGAGCCTCCTCCTGATGGGGTCCTGAGTCCATGTACCAAGTTTGGTTCTGATGCGTGCAAGTTTTGCTGAAATATGAGCCCACTTCCTGTTTGGCGGCTTCGCCGCGAATTTCGATTGGCTGTTACGGGCTAACGGTAAAAGTTCTGAAGACGAAAACCACGGCCTGTATTAGTCTTGGTCTAAAGATGCTATGTGTCAAATTTGGTGAAAATCAGTGTAAAATTGTGACCTCCAATACATTTTAAGTGTTTTTGATAAAATACAAAATGGCGGAAAATCCATCATGGCGGAAAATGACGTCACAGGATGCGTTGAACTCGGGCAGGTCCAAGGATTCCAGAGATACCTGACTTGTGAAAATTGGCCAAGGGGGTCAAAAGTTACGTGCGTGAACGCAAGTCCAACTTTGACCTGTTGGTGGCGCTAGAGGGCTTGAGCTGCCGACATGAAACTTGGTCACATTAATTATCAGACTGTCCCTAATTAGTGTGCCAAATTTCACAACTTTTCACAAGTCGGTTCTATGGGCTGCCATTGACTTCAATGGCAGAATAATAATAATAATAATAATAATAATAATAAGAACAAATAGAAAAACAATGGGTGCCTTCGCAGCTTCGCTGCTTGGCCCCCAAATATAGCTGCAAGCAGCAATGTAGGGGCCAAGCAGTAGGCCGGAGTAACCACGGCAACTCGACGCTGTTGGCTCAATGCGGCAATGAGACACATGGCCATAAGCAGTCGGAACAAGTTTCATGTCTAACACGTCAAAAGTTACAAGCCAACTTGCATTTTTGCTAATTGAAGCTATCATAAAGGTCAAAGGTCACCAAATTTCTTGAGCGTCCTCACGATCGGGTCACGAGTCCATGCACTAAGTTTAGTTTTGATAGATTCAAAGGTTGCTAAGATATGAGCTCACTTCCTGTTCGGAGGCTTCACACCCTAGAGGTCAAAGGTCACCAAATGTATTGGGCTTCGTCCCAATTGGGTCACAAGTACATATACTAAGTTTGGTGTTGATAGATGCAAAGGCAGCTAAGATATGGGCTCACTTCCTGTTTGGCGGCTTCGCCGCGAATTTCGATTGGCTGTGACGGGCAAACGCTTCTATCAATTGTTACAGAAATCAAAGCACTAACAAAGCATGGTCTGAAGATGGTCTGTGCCAATTTTGGTGAGGATCAGTGGAAATTTGTGACCTAGGGAAATTTGTTAGGGTTTTTGATTAAATCCAATATAGCGGCCAAATCAGTTACGTTGATGTCACAAGTTGTCATCTGTCGACATAAGTATCTTCCAAAGTATTACTAGACATCACTAGTACATTGTAATTCTAAGCACAACAGCAGCCACAGGCCAAAAGGCATGTTTCTGAATTATAGTGCCCCCTAGAAGTCAAAGGTCACCAAATTTCTTGAGCTTCATCCTGATGGGGTCAGGAGTCCATGTACCAAGTTTGGTTTTGATGCGTGCATGGGTTGCTTAAATATGAGCCCACTTCCTGTTTGGCGGCTTCGCCGCGAATTTCGATTCGCTGTTTTGAGCGAACGGTAATACTTCCGGAGACGAAAAGCAATGTGTTGGCAAAACATATTCTGTGGATGCTCCACGTCAAGTTTGGTGTTGGTCGGACAAAATTTGTGAGAGTAGTAGGCTTTCAAGTGTTTTTGATGAAATTCAAAATGGCGGAAAATCCATCATGGCGGAAAATGACGTCATAGGGTGCGTTGAACTCGGGCAAGTCCAAGGAATCCAAAAATACCTGATTTTTGAAAATTGGACAAACAGGTCAAAAGTTACGTGCGTGGACGCACGTCCAACTTTGACCTGTTGGTGGCGCTATAGAGTTTGAGGTGCCAACATGAAATTTGGTGACATGAATCATGGGACTGTCCCTAATCAGTGTGCCAAATTTCACAACTTTCCCGTAGTTGGTTCTATGGGCTGCCATTGACTTCCATGTCAGAATAATAATAATAAGAACAAAGACAAACACAATAGGTGCCTTCGCAGCTTCGCTGCTTGGCCCCTAATAATAAATATAGCTGCAAGCAGCAATGTGGGGGCCAAGCAGTAGGCCGGAGTAACCACGGCAACTCGACGCAGTTGGCTCAATGCGGCAATGAGACATATGGCCGTAAGCAGTCAGAACAAGTTTCATGTCAAACACGTCAAAAGTTACAAGCCAACTTGCATTTTTGCTGATTGAAGCTATCCTAAAGGTCAAAGGTCACCAAATTTCTTGAGCGTCCTCAGGATCGGGTCACGAGTCCATGCACTAAGTTTGGTTTTGATAGATTCAAAGGTTGCTGAGATATGAGCTCACTTCCTGTTTGGCGGCTTCATACCCTCGAGGTCAAAGGTCACCAAATTTATTGGGCTTCGTCCCAATTGGGTCACAAGTCCATATACTAAGTTTGGTGTTGATAGATGCAAAGGCAGCTAAGATATGGGCTCATTTCCTGTTTGGCGGCTTCGCCGCGAATTTCGTTTGGCTGCGACGGGCAAACGCTTCTGTCAATTGTTACAGAAATCACAACACTAACAAGGCATGGTCTGAAGATGGTCTGTGCCAATTTTGGTGAGGATCAGTTGAAATTTGTGACCTAGGGAAATGTGTTAGTGTTTTTGATTAAGTCCAATATGGCGGCCGAATCAATTAGGTTGATGTCACAAGTTGTCATCTGTCGACATAAGTATCTTCCAAAGTATTACTAGACATCACTAGTACATTGTAATTCTAAGCACAACAGCAGTTATAGGCCAAAAAGCATGTTTCTGAATAACAGCGCCTCCTAGAGGTCAAAGGTCACCAAATTTCTTGAGCGTCCTCCTGATGGAGTCACAAGTCCATGTACTAAGTTTGGTTTTGATGCGTGCAAGGTTTGCTGAAATATGAGCCAACTTCCTGTTTGGCGGCTTCGCCACGAATTTCGATTCGCTGTTTTGAGCAAACGGTAATATTTCCGGAGAAAAAAAGCAATGCATTGGCAAAACATATTCTGTGGATTCTCCACGTCAAGTTTGGTGTCGGTCGGACAAAATTTGTGAGAGGAGTAGGCTCTCAAGTGTTTTTGATGAAATCCAAAATGGCGGAAAATCCATCATGGCGGAAAATGACATCATAGGGTGCGTTGAACTCGGGCAGGTCCAAGGATTCCAATGATACCTGACTTTTTAAAATCGGATCAACGGGTCAAAAGTTACGTGCATGAAGGCACCTCTAACTTTGACCTGTTGGTGGCGCTAGAAGGTTCGAGGTGCCGACATGAAATTTGGTGACATGAATAATGGGACTGTCCCTAATCAGTGTGCCAAATTTTACAACTTTTCATCAGTCGGTTCTATGGGCTGCCATTGACTCCCATGGCGGATTCATAATAATAATAAGAAAACAGAGTAACACAATGGGGTCCTCGCAGCTTCGCTGCTTGGCCCCCAATAAGAAAACTAACAATAACAATAGGTGCCTTCGCAGCTTCGCTGCTTGGCCCCTAAATATAGCTGCAAGCAGCAATGTGGGGGCCAAGCAGGCAGGACAAAAAGGCTAGAGTTGCCATGGTAACTGAATGTTGTTATGTCAGGTATGTAGTTCTAAGCAATCACAAGAATTTTGATGTCAAACAACCCAAGATTGGCCGAGAAGCGAGCTCACTTCCTGTTCGGCGGCTTCACCGCCAATTTCGATTGGCTGTTGCGGGCGAACGGTTTAAGATATCCCTCCGAAAAGCAAGGCCTATATTAAACTCGGGCTGAAGATCATCCGTGTGAAGTTTCATAAAGATCGGACACATTTTGCGACCTGTGGAAATGTTTAAGGGATTTTGATTAAATCCAATATGGCGGCCGAATAAAATATGATGATGTCACAAATTCAGCTGGGTCATTCTAAGGACCTCCAACAGTTTAATCAGGCACCAGTAGCAAGTTTTAATTCCAAATACATCAACAGCTACAGGCCAAAATGCCTTTTTGCTAATTGCAGCGCCCCCTAAAGGTCAAAGGTCACCAAATTTCTTGAGCCTCCTCCTGATGGGGTCTTGAGTCCATGTACCAAGTTTAGTTTCGATACGTGCAAGGGTTGCTGAAATATGAGCCCACTTCCTGTTTGGCGGCTTCGCCGCGCCATTTGATTGGCTGTTATGGGCCAACGGTAAAAGTTCCGAAGACGAAAAGCACGAGCTGAATTAGTCTTGGTCTGAAGATGCTATGTGTCAAATTTGGTGAAAATCAGAGAAAAAATGTGATCTCCAATACATTTTAAGTGTTTTTGATAAAATCCAAAATGGCGGAAAATCCATCATGGCGGAAAATGACGTCACAGGGTGCGTTGAACTCGGGCTGGTCCAAGGATTACAAAGATACCTGGATTTCGAAAATTGGCCAAAGGGGTCAAAAGTTACGTGCGTGAACGCACGTCCAACTTTGACCTGTTGGTGGCGCTAGAGAGTTTGAGGTGCCGACATGAAACTTGGTGACATGAATAATGGGACTGTCCCTAATCAGTGTGCCAAATTTCACAACTTTCCCGTAGTCGGTTCTATGGGCTGCCATTGACTTCAATGGCAGAGGAATAATAATAATAGTTTATAAATATAGCTGCAAGCAGCAATGTGGGGGCCAAGCAGGCAGGACAAAAAGGCCAGAGTTGCCATGGTAACTGAATGTTGTTACGTCAGGTATGTAGTTCTAAGCAGTCACAAGAATTTTGATGTCAAACAACCCAAGATTGGCCGAGAAGCGAGCTCACTTCCTGTTCGGCGGCTTCACCGCCAATTTCGATTGGCTGTTGCGGGCGAACGGTTTAAGATATCCCTCCGAAAAGAAAGGCCTATATTAGACTCGGGCTGAAGATTATCCGTGTGAAGTTTCATAAAGATCGGACACATTTTGCGACCTGTGGAAATGTTTAAGGGATTTTCAATAAATCCAATATGGAGGCCGATTCAAATGTGATGATGTCACAAATTGAGCTGGGTCAACCTAAGGACCTCCAACAGTATAACCAGGCACCAGTAGCAAGTTTTAATTCCAAACACATCAGCAGCTACAGGCCAAAAGGCCTTTTTGCTAATTGCAGCGCCCCCTAGAGATCAAAGGTCACCAAATTTCTTGAGCCTCCTTCTGATGGGGTCCTAAGTCCATGTGATAAGTTTGGCTTTGATGTGTGCATGAGTTGCTGAGATATGAGCCCACTTCCTGTTTGGCGGCTTCGCCGCGAGTTTCGATTGGCTGTTATGGGCCAACGGTATAAGTTCCGAAGACAAAAAGCACGAGCTGTATTTGTCTTGGTCTGACGATGCTCTGTGTGAAATTTGGTGAAAATCAGAGAAAAAATGTGACCCCCAATACATTTTAAGTGTTTTCGATAAAATCCAAAATGGCGGAAAATCCATCATGGCGGAAAATGACGTCACAGGGTGTGTTGAACTCAGGCTGGTGCAAGGATTCTAAAGATACCTGGATTTTGAAAATAGGCCCAAGGGTTCAAAAGTTACGTGCGTGAACGCACGTCCAACTTTGACCTGTTGGTGGCGCTAGAGAGTTCGAGGTGCCGACATGAAATTTGGTGATTTGAATAATGGGACTGTCCTTAATCAGTGTGCCAAATTTCACAACTTTTCCGTAGTCGGTTCTATGGGCTGCCATTGACTTCAATGGCAGAGGAATAATAACAATAATAATATTTTATAATAATAATAAGAAAACTAACAAACACAATGGGGTCCTCGCAGCTTCGCTGCTTGGCCCCCAAATATAGCTGCAAGCAGCAATGTGGGGGCCAAGCAGTAGGCCGGAGTAACCACGGCAACTCGACGCTGTTGGCTCAATGCGGCAATGAGACATATGGCCGTAAGCAGTCAGAACAAGTTTCATGTCAAACACGTCAAAAGTTACAAGCCAACTTGCATTTTTGCTAATTGAAGCTATCCTAAAGGTCAAAGGTCACCAAATTTCTTGAGCGTCCTCAGGATCGGGTCACGAGTCCATGCACTAAGTTTGGTTTTGATAGATTCAAAGGTTGCTGAGATATGAGCTCACTTCCTGTTTGGTGGCTTCATACCCTCGAGGTCAAAGGTCATCAAATTTATTGGGCTTCGTCCCAATTGGGTCACAAGTCCATATACTAAGTTTGGTGTTGATAGATGCAAAGGCAGCTAAGATATGGGCTCACTTCCTGTTTGCCAGCTTCGCCGCGAATTTCGATTGGCTGCGACGGGCAAACGCTTCTGTCAATTGTTACAGAAATCAGAACACTAACAAGGCATGGTCTGAAGATGGTCTGTGCCAATTTTGGTGAGGATCAGTTGAAATTTGTGACCTAGGGAAATTTGTTAGTGTTTTTGATTAAATCCAATATGGCGGCCGAATCAATTACGTTGATGTCACAAGTTGTCATCTGTCAACATAAGGATCTTCCACAGTATTACTAGACATCACTAATATATTGTAATTCTAAGCACAACAGCAGTTATAGGCCAAAAAGCATGTTTCTGAATTACAGCGCCCCCTAGAGGTCAAAGGTCGCCAAATTTCTTGAGCGTCCTTCCGATGGAGTCACGAGTCCATGAACTAAGTTTGGTTTTGATGCCTGCAAGGGTTGCTGAAATATGAGCCCACTTCCTGTTTGGCGGCTTCGCCGTGAATTTTGATTCGCTGTTGTGGGCGAACGGTAATACTTCCGGAGACAAAAAGCAATGCGTTGATAAGGCATCATCTGAGGATGCTCCATGTAAAGTTTGGTGTCGGTCGGACAAAATTTGTGACCCCTGATACATTTTGAGTGTTTTTGACAAAATCCAAAATGGCGGGAAATCCATCATGGCGGAAAATGACGTCACAGGGTGCGTTTAACTCGGGCTGGTCCAAGGATTCCAAAGATACCTGGTTTTTGAAAATTGGCCCAAGGGTTCAAAAGTTACGTGCGTGAAGGCACCTCTAACTTTGACCTGTTGGTGGCGCTAGAGGGTTCGAGGTGCCGACATGAAATTTGGTGACATGAATAATGGGACTGTCCCTAATCAGTGTGCCAAATTTTACAACTTTTCACCAGTCGGTTCTATGGGCTGCCATTGACTCCCATGGCGGATTCATAATAATAATAAGAAAACAGAGTAACACAATGGGGTCCTCGCAGCTTCGCTGCTTGGCCCCCAAATATAGCTGCAAGCAGCAATGTGGGGGCCAAGCAGGCAGGACAAAAAGGCCAGAGTTGCCACGGTAACTCAATGCCGTTAAGTCAGGTATATAGTTTAAAGGAGTCACAAGAATTTTGATGTCAAACAACCAAAGATTGGCCGAGATGCAAGCCAACTTCCTGTTCAGCAGCTTCGCCGTCAATTTCGATTTGCTGTTGCGGGCGAACGGTTTAAGATATCATTCCGAAAAGCAAGGCCTATATTAGAATCGGGCTGAAGATCATCTGTGTGAAGTTTCGTGAAGATCGGACACATTTTGCGACCTGTGGAAATGTTTAAGGGATTTTGATTAAATCCAATATGGTGGCAGAATAAAATATGATGATGTCACAAATTGAGCTGGGTCTTCCTAAGGACCTTCAACAGTATAACCAGGCACCAGTAGCAAGTTTTAATTTCAAACACATCAACAGGTACAGGCCAAAATGCCTTTTTGCTAATTGCAGCGCCCCCTAGAGGTCAAAGGTCACCAAATTTCTTGAGCCTCCTCCTGATGGGGTCCTAAAACCATATACCAAGTTTGGTTTTGATGCGTGCAAGGGTTGCTGAAATATGAGCCCACTTCCTGTTTGGCAGCTTCGCCGCGAGATTCGATTGGCTGTTATGGGCGAACGGTAAAAGTTCCGAAGACGAAAAGCACGAGCTGTATTTGTCTTGGTCTGAAGATGCTCTGTGTCAAATTTGGTGAAAATCAGAGAAAAATTGTGACCTCCAATACATTTTAAGTGTTTTTGATAAAATCCAAAATGGCGGAAAATCCATCATGGCGGAAAATGACGTCACAGGGTGCGTTGAACTCGGGCTGGTCCAAGGATTACAAAGATACCTGGTTTTTGAAAATTGGCCCAAGGGTTCAAAAGTTACGTGCGTGAACGCACGTCTAACTTTGACCTGTTGGTGGCGCTAGAGAGTTCGAGGTGCCGACATGGAATTTGGTGATATGAATAATGGGACTGTCCCTAATCAGTGTGCCAAATTTCACAACTTTTCCGTAGTCGGTTCTATGGGCTGCCATTGACTTCAATGGCAGAGGAATAATAACAATAAATATAGCTGCAAGCAGCAATGTGGGGGCCAAGCAGGCAAGTCAAAAGGCCAGAGTTGCCATGGTAACTCAATTCCGTTTCGTCAGGTATATGGTTTAAACAGTCACAAGAATTTTCATGTCGAACAACCCAAGATTGGCCGAGATGCAAGCCCACTTCCTGTTCGGCGGCTTCGCCGTCAATTTCGATTCGCTGTTGCGGGCGAACGGTTTAAGATATCCTTCCGAAAATCAAGTCCTATGTTACACTCGGGCTGCAGATCATCTGTGTGAAGTTTCGTGCAGATCGGATAAGGTTTGTGACCTGTGGAAATGTTTAAGGGATTTTGATTTAATCCAATATGGCGGCCGAATCAAAAAGGTTGATGTCACAAATTGAGCTGGGTCAGCCTAAAGACCTCCCACAGTATAACCAGACACCAGTAGCAAGTTAAAATTCCAAACACATCAACAGCTACAGGCCAAAATGTCTTTTTGCTAATTACGGCGCCCTCTAGAGGTCAAAGGTCACCAAATTTCTTGAGCCTCCTCCTGATGGGGTCCAAAGTACATGTCCCAAGTATGGTTTTGATGTGTGCAATGGTTGCTGAAATATGAGCCCACTTCCTGTTTGGCGGCTTCGCCACGAGTTTCGATTGGCTGTTATGGGCCAACGGTAAAAGTTCCGAAGACGAAAAGCACGAGCTGAATTTGTCTTGGTCTGAAGATGCTCTGTGCCAAATTTGGTGATAATCAGATAAAAATTGTGACCTCCAATACATTTTAAGTGTTTTTGATAAAATCCAAAATGGCGGAAAATCCATCATGGCGGAAAATGACGTCACAGGGTGCGTTGAACTCGGGCTGGTCCAGGGATTACAAAGATACCTGGTTTTTGAAAATTGGCCCAAGGGTTCAAAAGTTACGTGCGTGAACGCACGTCCAACTTTGACCTGTTGGTGGCGCTAGAGGGCTTGAGTTGCCGACATAAAACTTGGTGACATGAATAATGGGACTGTCCCTAATCAGGGTGCCAAATTTCAAAACTTTTCACCAGTCGGTTCTATGGGCTGCCATTGACTCCCATGGCGGAAGCATAATAATAATAAGAAAACTAACAAACACAATGGGGTCCTCGCAGCTTCGCTGCTTGGCCCCCAAATATAGCTGCAAGCAGCAATGTGGGGGCCAAGCAGGCAGGTCAAAAGGCCAGAGTTCCCATCAGGTATGTAAAGGCCTGAAGGCCAAAACAGGCCTACAGGCCAAAAGGCATGTTTCTGAATTACAGGTAGGTTCAAGCATAGCAGAGATATTTGCATTAATATTGTTGCTTGGCCCCCAATAAACTCTTTGAGTGTGATTTACCCACAATGCTCAGCTCTCAATCGTCCACACACCGTCGCAGGGACAACTCTGGTAAGAGTGGGCTATATATAGAGAATGAACTAGCAGGATGTTTAACAGTTAGTAAGTCCACTTCATCCTTTCAAAGGGTTGTGGCATTGCTAAGATTAACATGGCCTCGGGCTGAGGCACAGCAGCAGACAATCCCAGGTGTCTCACCACCCGGTAGGTGGACAGACGTAGTGGTCATCCACGAAGTCCATGGGAAAATGTGGGAAAGTCACCCCCCATCCCCCCCACCCCCCCACACCCCCCCCCCCAAAACAGGCCAAAAGGCATGTTTCTGAATTACAGCGCCCCCTAGAGGTCAAAGGTCACCCAATTTCTTGAGTGTCCTTCTGATGGAGTCACAAGTCCACGTACCAAGTTTGGTGTTGATGCGAGAAAGTTTTGCTAATTATAACGCCCCTAGTGGTCAAACGTCACCAAATTTAGTGCAGGTCCTCAGGATGTGCTCACAAGTCCACGTACCAAGTTTGGTGTTGATGCGAGAAAGTTTTGCTAATTATAGCGCCCCTAGTGGTCAAACGTCACCAAATTTAGTGTAGGTCCTCAGGATGTGCTCACAAGTCCATGTACCAAGTTTGGTGTTGATGCGAGAATGTTTTGCTAATTATAGCGCCCCTAGTGGTCAAACGTCACCAAATTTAGTGCAGGTCCTCAGGATGTGCTCACAAGTCCATGTACCAAGTTTGGTGTCGATACGAGAAAGTTTTGCCAATTATAGCGCCCCTAGTGGTCAGAGTACATCAAATGTATTGTGCGTCCTCAGGGTGGGGTCCCAAGTCCATATACCAAGTTTGGTTTCGATACGTGAAAGCATTGCTGAGATATGAGCCTACTTCCTGTTACTCTAGCGCCCCCACAGTTGTCAAAGGGCACCAAAGTTTTTGAGGCTTCTCTTCATTGGGTTCTGAGCCCAGGTTCTAAGTTTGGTCTTGATATGTGAAAGCCTTGCAGAGATATAGGTTCACTTCCTGTGTGGCGGCTTCGCCGCCAATTTGGATTGGCTATTACAGGCGAGCACTTCCGTCAATTGTTCCATAAAGCAATGCAATAATGAATCATGGTCTAAAGATGGTGTGTGCAAATTTTGGTGAGAATCGGATGAAATTTGTGACCTGTGAGACTTTTTAACCGTTTTTGACCTTGTCCTGCTGGTGGCGCTACAGCGTTTGTGAAAAAGTCTTGTTAATTGGTGGGTGGGGCTATACCTTTTGCGTTAATACACTGAGCAAGTTTCAGCTTGATAGGTCTAAGCATTTTAGAGTTATTTGCATTAATGTTGTTGAGAAATTGATGAATTTTGACCTGTTGGTGGCGCTAGAGGTTTAAGGTTAAGAGTCTGTAAATTGGGGAAAGTGGTCATTGGCCATAGAGGAATATGTGTATTAAATTTCAGAAGTTTTTACTGTATGGTTCTAAGGCTTCCATAGAGATATGGGTTTAATGTCTGTGTGGCGGCTTCGCCGCCAATTTTGATTGGCTGTTACGCGCAAATTGTTTTGTCAATTCTTCCAAAAAGCAATTCGGTAAGAAGGCATGGTCTGAAGATGGGGTGTACAAATTTTGGTGAGAATCGGATGAAATTTGTGACCTGTGAAACTTTTTGAAAGTTCTGATCTTGGTCTGTTGGTGGCGCTACAGCGTTAATGGAAAAGTCTTGTTAATTGGTGGGTGGGGCCATACCTTTTGCCTTAATACACTGAGCAAGTTTCAGCTTGATAGGTCTAAGCATTTTAGAGTTATTTGCATTAATGTTGTTGAGAAATTGATGAGTTTGACCTGTTGGTGGCGCTAGAGGTTTGAGGTTAAGAGTCTATAAGTTGGTGAAAGTTCTTAGAATTGTGAGTAGAATAAGTGTGCCAAATTTCACAACTTTTCACCAGTCGGTTCTATGGGCTGCCATTGACTCCCATGGCAGACGAATAATAATAATAAATATAGCTGCAAGCAGCAATGTGGGGGCCAAGCAGGCAGGTCAAAAGGCCAGAGTTCCCATCAGGTATGTAAAGGCCTGAAGGCCAAAACAGGCCTACAGGCCAAAAGGCATGTTTCTGAATTACAGGTAGGTTCAAGCATAGCAGAGATATTTGCATTAATATTGTTGCTTGGCCCCCAATAAACTCTTTGAGTGTGATTTACCCACAATGCTCAGCTCTCAATCGTCCACACACCGTCGCAGAGACAACTCTGGTAAGAGTGGGCTATATATAGAGAATGAACTAGCAGGATGTTTAACAGTGAGTAAGTCCACTTCATCCTTTCAAAGGGTTGTGGCATTGCTAAGATTAACATGGCCTCGGGCTGAGGCACAGCAGCGGACAATCCCAGGTGTCTCACCACCCGGTAGGTGGACAGACGTAGTGGTCATCCAGGAAGTCCATGGGAAAATGTGGGAAAGTCACCCCCCAGCCCCCCCACCCCCCCTCCCCCCCCCCCCCAAAACAGGCCAAAAGGCATGTTTCTGAATTACAGCACCCCCTAGAGGTCAAAGGTCACCCAATTTCTTGAGTGTCCTTCTGATGGAGTCACAAGTCCACGTACCAAGTTTGGTGTTGATGCGAGAAAGTTTTGCTAATTATAGCGCCCCTAGTGGTCAAACGTCACCAAATTTAGTGCAGGTCCTCAGGATGTGCTCACAAGTCCACGTACCAAGTTTGGTGTTGATGCGAGAAAGTTTTGCTAATTATAGCGCCCCTAGTGGTCAAACGTCACCAAATTTAGTGTAGGTCCTCAGGATGTGCTCACAAGTCCATGTACCAAGTTTGGTGTCGATACGAGAAAGTTTTGCCAATTATAGCGCCCCTAGTGGTCAGAGTACATCAAATGTATTGTGCGTCCTCAGGGTGGGGTCCCAAGTCCATATACCAAGTTTGGTTTCGATACGTGAAAGCATTGCTGAGATATGAGCCTACTTCCTGTTACTCTAGCGCCCCCACAGTTGTCAAAGGGCACCAAAGTTTTTGAGGCTTCTCTTAATTGGGTTCTGAGCCCAGGTTCTAAGTTTGGTCTTGATATGTGAAAGCCTTGCAGAGATATAGGTTCACTTCCTGTGTGGCGGCTTCGCCTCCAATTTGGATTGGCTGTTACAGGCGAGCACTTCCGTTAATTGTTCCATAAAGCAAGGCAATAATAAATCATGGTCTAAAGATGGTGTGCGCAAATTTTGGTGAGAATCGGATGAAATTTGTGACCTGTGAAACTTTTTAACCGTTTTTGACCTTGTCCTGCTGGTGGCGCTACAGCGTTTGTGAAAAAGTATTGTTAATTGGTGGGTGGGGCAATACCTTTTGCGTTAATACACTGAGCAAGTTTCAGCTTGATAGGTCTAAGCATTTTAGAGTTATTTGCATTAATGTTGTTGAGAAATTGATGAATTTTGACCTGTTGGTGGCGCTAGAGGTTTAAGGTTAAGAGTCTGTAAATTGGGGAAAGTGGTCATTGGCCATAGAGGAATATGTGTATTAAATTTCAGAAGTTTTTACTGTATGGTTCTAAGGCTTCCATAGAGATATGGGTTTAATGTCTGTGTGGCGGCTTCGCCGCCAATTTTGATTGGCTGTTACGCGCAAATTGTTTTGTCAATTCTTCCAAAAAGCAATTCGGGAAGAAGGCATGGTCTGAAGATGGGGTGTACAAATTTTGGTGAGAATCGGATGAAATTTGTGACCTGTGAAACTTTTTGAAAGTTCTGATCTTGGTCTGTTGGTGGCGCTACAGCGTTAATGGAAAAGTCTTGTTAATTGGTGGGTGGGGCCATACCTTTTGCCTTAATACACTGAGCAAGTTTCAGCTTGATAGGTCAAAACATTGCAGAGATATTTGCATTAATGTTGTTAACAAATTGATGAATTTTGACCTGTTGGTGGCGCTAGAGGTTTGAGGTCTGGAGTCTGTAAATTGGTGAAAGTGCTTAGAGTTGTGACTTGAATCGGTCTGCCAAATTTCACAACTTTTGACCAGTCGGTTCTATGGGCTGCCATTGACTTCAATGGCAGAAGAATTATAGTCATTTATAATAATAATAATAAGAAAACAGAGCATCACTATGGGTTGCCTCGCAGCTTCGCTGCTTGGCCCCCAAATATAGCTGCAAGCAGCAATGTGGGGACCAAGCAGACAGGTCAAAAGGCCAGAGTTGCCATGGTAACTCAATGCTGTTCAGTCAGGTATATAGTTTTAAGCAGTCACAAGAATTTTGATGTCAAACAACCCAAGATTGGCCGAGATGCAAGCCCACTTCCTGTTTGGCGGCTTCGCCGCTATTTTCGATTGGCTGTTGCGGGAGAACGGTTTAAGACATCATTACGAAATCCAAGGCCTATATTAGGCTCGGGCTGAAGATCATCCGTGTGAAGTTTCGTGCAGATCGGATAAACTTTGTGACCTGTGGAAATGTTTAGGGGGTTTTGATTAAATCCAATATGGCGGCCGAATAAAATAGGTTGATGTCACAAATTGAGCTGGTTCAGCCTAAGGACCTCCAACAGTATAACCAGACACCAGTAGCAAGTTTAAATTCCAAACAAATCAACAGCTACAGGCCAAAATGTCTTTTTACTAATTGCAGCGCCCCCTAGAGGTCAAAGGTCACCAAATTTCTTGAGCCTCCTCCTTATGGGGTCCTGAGTCCATGCACCAAGTTTGGTTTTGATGCGTGCAAGGGTTGCTGAAATATGAGCCCACTTCCTGTTTGGCGGCTTCGCCGTGAATTTTGATTGGCTGTCACAGGCCAACGGTTAAAGTTCCGGAGACAAAAAGCACGAGCTGAATAGACCATGGTCTGAGGATGCTCTGTGTCAAGTTTGGTGTCGATCAGACAAAATTTGTGACCCCTGATACATTTTGAGTGTTTTTGACAAAATCCAAAATGGCGGGAAATCCATCATGGCGGAAAATGACGTCACAGGGTGCGTTTAACTCGGGCTGGTCCAAGGATTCCAAAGATACCTGGTTTTTGAAAATTGGCCCAAGGGTTCAAAAGTTACGTGCGTGAACGCATGTCCAACTTTGACCTGTTGGTGGCGCTAGAGCATATGAGGTGCCGACATGAAACTTGGTGAAATTAATTATTGGACTGTCCCCAATCAGGGTGCCAAATTTCACAACTTTTCACCAGTCGGTTCTATGGGCTGCCATTGACTCCAATGGCAGAGGTATAATAGTTTATAATAAATATAGCTGCAAGCAGCAATGAGGGGGCCAAGCAGTAGGCCGGAGTAACTACGGCAACTCGACACTGTTGGCTCAATGCCGCAATGAGACATATGGCCGTAAGCAGTCAGAACAAGTTTCATGTCTAACACGTCAAAAGTTACAAGCGAACTTGCATTTTTGCTAATTGAAGCTATCCTAAAGGTCAAAGGTCACCAATTTTCTTGAGAGTCCTCGCGATCTGGTCACGAGCCCATGCACTAAGTTTGGTTTTGATAGATTCAAAGGTTGCTGAGATATGATCCACTTCCTGTTTGGCGGCTTCACACCCTAGAGGTCAAAGGTCACCAAATGTATTGGGTGTCATCCCGATTAGGTCACAAGCCCATATACTAAGTTTGGTGTTGATAGATGCAAAGGCTGCTAAGATATGGGCTCACTTCCTGTTTGCCGGCTTCGCCGCGAATTTAGATTGGCTGCGACGGGCAAACGCTTCTGTCAATTGTTACAGAAATCAGAACACTAACAAGGCATGGTCTGAAGATGGTCTGTGCCAATTTTGGTGAGGATCAGTTGAAATTTGTGACCTAGGGAAATTTGTTAGTGTTTTTGATTAAATCCAATATGGCGGCCGAATCAATTACGTTGATGTCACAAGTTGTCATCTGTCAACATAAGTATCTTCCAAAGTATTACTAGACATCACTAGTACATTGTAATTCTAAGCACAACAGCAGTTATAGGCCAAAAAGCCTGTTTTTGAATAACAGCGCCCCCTAGAGGTCAAAGGTCACCAAATTTCTTGAGGGTCCTCCAGATGGGGTTCTGAGTCCACGTACTAAGTTTAGTTTTGATGCGTGAAAGGGTTGCTGAAATATGAGCCCACTTCCTGTTTGGCGGCCTCGCCGCGAATTTCGATTCGCTGTTTTGGGCGAACGGTAATACTTCCGAAGACAAAAAGCAATGCGTTGGTAAGGCATCATCTGAGGATGCTCCATGTAAAGTTTGGTGTCGGTCGGACAAAATTTGTGACCCCTGATACATTTTGAGTGTTTTTGACAAAATCCAAAATGGCGGGAAATCCATCATGGCGGAAAATGACGTCACAGGGTGCGTTTAACTCGGGCTGGTCCAAGGATTCCAAAGATACCTGGTTTTTGAAAATTGGCCCAAGGGTTCAAAAGTTACGTGCGTGAACGCATGTCCAACTTTGACCTGTTGGTGGCGCTAGAGGGTTCGAGGTGCCGACATGAAATTTGGTGACATGAATCATGGGACTGTCCCTAATCAGTGTGCCAAAATTCACAACTTTTCACCAGTCGGTTCTATGGGCTGCCATTGACTTCCATGGCGGAGGAATAATAATAATAAGAAAACTAAGAATCACAATGGGTTCCTCGCAGCTTCGCTGCTTGGCCCCCAAATATAGCTGCAAGCAGCAATGTGGGGGCCAAGCAGGCAGGACAAAAAGGCCAGAGTCGCCATGGTAACTCAATGCTGTTACGTCAGGCATGTAGTTTTAAGCAGTCACTAGAATTTTGATGTCAAACAACCCAAGATTGGCCGAGATGCGAGCTCACTTCCTGTTCGGTGGCTTCGCCGCTATTTTCGATTGGCTGTTGCGGCCGAACGGTTTAAGATATCCTTCCGAAAATCAAGGCCTATATTACATTCGGGCTGACGATTATCCCTGTTAAGTTTCGTGCAGATCGGATACATTTTGTGACCTGTGGAAATGTTTAAGGGATTTTGATTAAATCCAATATGGCGGCCTAATCAAAAAGGTTGATGTCACAAATTGAGCTGGGTCAGCCTAAGGACCTCCAACAGTATAACCAGGCACCAGTAGCAAGTTTTAATTCCAAACAAATCAACAGCTACAGGCCAAAATGTCTTTTTACTAATTGCAGCGCCCCCTAGAGGTCAAAGGTCACCAAATTTCTTGAGCCTCCTCCTGATGGGGTCCAGAGTACATGTCCCAAGTATGGTTTTAATGTGTGCAATGGTTGCTGAAATATGAGCCCACTTCCTGTTTGGCGGCTTCGCCACGAGTTTCGATTGGCTGATATGGGCCAACGGTAAAAGTTCCGAAGACGAAAAGCACGAGCTGAATTTGTCTTGGTCTGAAGATACTCTGTGCCAAATTTGGTGATAATCAGATAAAAATTGTGACCTCCAATACATTTTAAGTGTTTTTAATAAAATCCAAAATGGCGGAAAATCCATCATGGCGGAAAATGACGTCACAGGGTGCGTTGAACTCGGGCTGGTCCAGGGATTACAAAGATACCTGGTTTTTGAAAATTGGCCCAAGGGTTCAAAAGTTACGTGCGTGAACGCACGTCCAACTTTGACCTGTTGGTGGCGCTAGAGGGCTTGAGTTGCCGACATAAAACTTGGTGACATGAATAATGGGACTGTCCCTAATCAGGGTGCCAAATTTCACAACTTTTCACCAGTCGGTTCTATGGGCTGCCATTGACTCCCATGGCGGAAGCATAATAATAATAAGAAAACTAACAAACACAATGGGGTCCTCGCAGCTTCGCTGCTTGGCCCCCAATAATAATAATAGTAAGAAAACATAGAAACACAATGGGTGCCTTCGCAGCTTCGCTGCTTGGCCCCCAATAATAGTTTATAATAATAATAATAAGAAAACTAACAAACACAATGGGGTCCTCGCAGCTTCGCTGCTTGGCCCCCAAATATAGCTGCAAGCAGCAATGAGGGGGCCAAGCAGTAGGCCGGAGTAACCACGGCAACTCGACACTGTTGGCTCAATGCCGCAATGAGACATATGGCCGTAAGCAGTCAGAACAAGTTTCATGGCTAACACGTCAAAAGTTACAAGCAAACTTGCATTTTTGCTAATTGAAGCTATCCTAAAGGTCAAAGGTCACCAATTTTCTTGAGAGTCCTCGCGATCTGGTCACGAGACCATGCACTAAGTTTGGTTTTGATAGATTCAAAGGTTGCTGAGATATGAGCTCACTTCCTGTTTGGCGGCTTCACACCCTTGAGGTCAAAGGTCACCAAATGTATTGGGTGTCATCCCGATTAGGTCACAAGCCCATATACTAAGTTTGGTGTTGATAGATGCAAAGGCTGCTAAGATATGGGCTCACTTCCTGTTTGCCGGCTTCGCCGCGAATTTCGATTGGCTGCGACGGGCAAACGCTTCTGTCAATTGTTACAGAAATCAGAACACTAACAAGGCATGGTCTGAAGATGGTCTGTGCCAATTTTGGTGAGGATCAGTTGAAATTTGTGACCTAGGGAAATTTGTTAGTGTTTTTGATTAAATCCAATATGGCGGCCGAATCAATTACGTTGATGTCACAAGTTGTCATCTGTCAACATAAGTATCTTCCAAAGTATTACTAGACATCACTAGTACATTGTAATTCTAAGCACAACAGCAGTTATAGGCCAAAAAGCCTGTTTTTGAATAACAGCGCCCCCTAGAGGTCAAAGGTCACCAACTTTCTTGAGGGTCCTCCAGATGGGGTTATGAGTCCACGTACTAAGTTTAGTTTTGATGCGTGAAAGGGTTGCTGAAATATGAGCCCACTTCCTGTTTGGCGGCCTCGCCGCGAATTTCGATTCGCTGTTTTGGGCGAACGGTAATACTTCCGAAGACAAAAAGCAATGCGTTGGTAAGGCATCATCTGAGGATGCTCCATGTAAAGTTTGGTGTCGGTCGGACAAAATTTGTGACCCCTGATACATTTTGAGTGTTTTTGACAAAATCCAAAATGGCGGGAAATCCATCATGGCGGAAAATGACGTCACAGGGTGCGTTTAACTCGGGCTGGTCCAAGGATTCCAAAGATACCTGGTTTTTGAAAATTGGCCCAAGGGTTCAAAAGTTACGTGCGTGAACGCATGTCCAACTTTGACCTGTTGGTGGCGCTAGAGGGTTCAAGGTGCCGACATGAAATTTGGTGACATGAATAATGGGACTGTCCCTAATCAGTGTGCCAAATTTTACAACTTTTCACCAGTCGGTTCTATGGGCTGCCATTGACTCCCATGGCGGATTCATAATAATAATAATAAGAAAACTAAGTAACACAATGGGGTCCTCGCAGCTTCGCTGCTTGGCCCCCAAATATAGCTGCAAGCAGCAATGAAGGGGCCAAGCAGTAGGCCGGAGTAACCACGGCAACCCGACGCTATTAGCTCAATGCCGCAATGAGACATGAAGCCGTAAGCAGTCAGAGCAAGTTTCATGTCTAACACGTCAAAAGCTACAAGCCAACTTGCATTTTTGCTAATTGCAGCTATCCTAAAGGTCAAAGGTCACCAAATGTCTTGGGCGTCCTCACTATTGATTCACGAGTCCATATACTAACTTTGGTTTTGATAGATTCAAAGGTTGCTGAGAAATGAGCTCACTTCCTGTTTGGCGGCTTCACACCCCAGAGGTCAAAGGTCACCAAATTTCTTGGGCATCGTCCCGATTGGATCCCGAGTCCATATACCAAGTTTGGTTTTGATAGATGCAAAGGCTGCTAAGATATGTGCTCACTTCCTGTTTAGCGGCTTCACCGCGAATTTTGATTGGCTGCGACGGGCAAACGCTTCTGTCAATTGTTACAGAAATCAAAACACTAACAAGGCATGGTCTGAAGATAGTCTGTGCCAATTTTGGTGAGGATCAGTTGAAATTTGTGACCTAGGGAAATTTGTTAGTGTTTTTAATTAAATCCAATATGGGGGCCAAATCAATTACGTTGATGTCAAAACTTGCCATCTGTCCACATAAGGATCTTCCACAGTATTACTAGATATCACTAATATATTGTAATTCTAAGCACAACAGCAGTTATAGGCCAAAAAGCATGTTTCTGAATTACAGCGCCCCCTAGAGGTCAAAGGTCACCAAATTTCTTGAGCGTCCTCCCGATGGGGTCACGAGTCCATGTACTAAGTTTGCTTTTGATGCGTGCAAGGGTTGCTGAAATATGAGCCCACTTCCTGTTTGGCGGCTTCGCCGTGAATTTTGATTCGCTGTTGTGGGCGAATGGTAATACTTCCGGAGACAAAAAGCAATGCGCTGGCAAAACACATTCTGTGGATGCTCCGTGTCAAGTTTGGTGTCGGTCGGACAAAATTTGTGACCCCTGATACATTTTGAGTGTTTTTGACAAAATCCAAAATGGCGGGAAATCCATCATGGCGGAAAATGACGTCACAGGGTGCGTTTATCTCGGGCTGGTCCAAGGATTCCAAAGATACCTGGTTTTTGAAAATTGGCCCAAGGGTTCAAAAGTTACGTGCGTGAACGCATGTCCAACTTTGACCTGTTGGTGGCGCTAGAGCGTATGAGGTGTCGACATGAAACTTGGTGATATGAATCATTGGACTGTCCCCAATCACTGTGCCAAATTTCACAACTTTTGACCAGTCGGTTCTATGGGAAGGTATAATAAATATAGCTGCAAGCAGCAATGTGGGGGCCAAGCAGTAGGCCGGAGTAACCACGGCAACTCGACGCTGTTGGCTCAATGCAGCAATGAGACATATGGCCGTAAGCAGTCAGAACAAGTTTCATGTCAAACACGTCAAAAGTTACAAGCCAACTTGCATTTTTGCTAATTGAAGCTATCCTAAAGGTCAAAGGTCACCAAATTTCTTGAGCGTCCTCAGGATCGGGTCACGAGTCCATGCACTAAGTTTGGTTTTGATAGATTCAAAGGTTGCTGAGATATGAGCTCACTTCCTGTTTGGTGGCTTCATACCCTCGAGGTCAAAGGTCACCAAATTTATTGGGCTTCGTCCCAATTGGGTCACAAGTCCATATACTAAGTTTGGTGTTGATAGATGCAAAGGCAGCTAAGATATGGGCTCATTTCCTGTTTGGCGGCTTCGCCGCGAATTTCGATTGGCTGCGACGGGCAAACGCTTCTGTCAATTATTACAGAAATCACAACACTAACAAGGCATGGTCTGAAGATGGTCTGTGCCAATTTTGGTGAGGATCAGTTGAAATTTGTGACCTAGGGAAATGTGTTAGTGTTTTTGATTAAGTCCAATATGGCGGCCGAATCAATTAGGTTGATGTCACAAGTTGTCATCTGTCGACATAAGTATCTTCCAAAGTATTACTAGACATCACTAGTACATTGTAATTCTAAGCACAACAGCAGTTATAGGCCAAAAAGCATGTTTCTGAATAACAGCGCCTCCTAGAGGTCAAAGGTCACCAAATTTCTTGAGCGTCCTCCTGATGGAGTCACGAGTCCATGTACTAAGTTTGGTTTTGATGCGTGCAAGGTTTGCTGAAATATGAGCCAACTTCCTGTTTGGCGGCTTCGCCACGAATTTCGATTCGCTGTTTTGAGCAAACGGTAATATTTCCGGAGAAAAAAAGCAATGCATTGGCAAAACATATTCTGTGGATTCTCCACGTCAAGTTTGGTGTCGGTCGGACAAAATTTGTGAGAGGAGTAGGCTCTCAAGTGTTTTTGATGAAATCCAAAATGGCGGAAAATCCATCATGGCGGAAAATGACATCATAGGGTGCGTTGAACTCGGGCAGGTCCAAGGATTCCAATGATACCTGACTTTTTAAAATCGGATCAACGGGTCAAAAGTTACGTGCATGAAGGCACCTCTAACTTTGACCTGTTGGTGGCGCTAGAGGGTTCGAGGTGCCGACATGAAATTTGGTGACATGAATAATGGGACTGTCCCTAATCAGTGTGCCAAATTTTACAACTTTTCATCAGTCGGTTCTATGGGCTGCCATTGACTCCCATGGCGGATTCATAATAATAATAAGAAAACAGAGTAACACAATGGGGTCCTCGCAGCTTCGCTGCTTGGCCCCCAATAATAAGAAAACTAACAATAACAATAGGTGCCTTCGCAGCTTCGCTGCTTGGCCCCTAAATATAGCTGCAAGCAGCAATGTGGGGGCCAAGCAGGCAGGTCAAAAGGCCAGAGTTGCCATGGTAACTCAATGCTGTTCAGTCAGGTATATAGTTTTAAGCAGTCACAAGAATTTTGATGTCAAACAACCCAAGATTGGCCGAGATGCAAGCCCACTTCCTGTTCGGCGGCTTCGCCGCTATTTTCGATTGGCTGTTGCGGGAGAACGGTTTAAGACATCATTACGAAAACCAAGGCCTATATTAGGCCCGGGCTGAAGATCATCCGTGTGAAGTTTCGTGCAGATCGGATAAACTTTGTGACCTGTGGAAATGTTTAGGGGGTTTTGATTAAATCCAATATGGCGGCCCAATCAAATAGGTTGATGTCACAAATTGAGCTGGGTCAGCCTAAGGACCTCCCACAGTGTAACCAGACACCAGTAGCAAGTTTAAATTCCAAACAAATCAACAGCTACAGGCCAAAATGTCTTTTTAGTAATTGCAGCGCCCCCTAGATGTCAAAGGTCACCACATTTCTTGAGCCTCCTCCTGATGGGGTCCTGAGTCCATGCACCAAGTTGGCTTTTGATGCGTGCAAGGGTTGCTGAAATATGAGCCCACTTCCTGTTTGGCGGCTTCGCCGTGAATTTTGATTGGCTGTCACAGGCCAACGGTTAAAGTTCCGAAGACAAAAAGCACGAGCTGAATAGACCATGGTCTGAGGATAATCTGTGTCAAGTTTGGTGTCGATCGGACAAAATTTGTGACCCCTGATACATTTTAAGTGTTTTTGACAAAATCCAAAATGGCGGGAAATCCATCATGGCGGAAAATGACGTCACAGGGTGCGTTTAACTCGGGCTGGTCCAAGGATTCCAAAGATACCTGGTTTTTGAAAATTGGCCCAAGGGTTCAAAAGTTACGTGCGTGAACGCATGTCCAACTTTGACCTGTTGGTGGCGCTAGAGCATATGAGGTGCCGACATGAAACTTGGTGAAATTAATAATTGGACTGTCCCCAATCAGTGTGCCAAATTTCACAACTTTTCACCAGTCGGTTCTATGGGCTGCCATTGACTCCAATGGCAGAGGTATAATAGTTTATAATAATAATAATAATAGTAAGAAAACATAGAAACACAATGGGTGCCTTCGCAGCTTCGCTGCTTGGCCCCCAATAAGAAAACTTTGTAACACAATGGGGTCCTCGCAGCTTCGCTGCTTGGCCCCCAATAATAAGAAAACTAACAATAACAATAGGTGCCTTCGCAGCTTCGCTGCTTGGCCCCTAATAATAATAATAAGAAAACTAACAAACACAATGGGGTCCTCGCAGCTTCGCTGCTTGGCCCCCAAATATAGCTGCAAGCAGCAATGTGGGGGCCAAGCAGGCAGGTCAAAAGGCCAGAGTTGCCATGGTAACTCAATGCTGTTCAGTCAGGTATATAGTTTTAAGCAGTCACAAGAATTTTGATGTCAAACAACCCAAGATTGGCCGAGATGCGAGCCCACTTCCTGTTTGGCGGCTTCGCCGCTATTTTCGATTGCCTGTTGCGGGAGAACGGTTTAAGACATCATTACGAAAACCAAGGCCTATATTAGGCTCGGGCTGAAGATCATCCGTGTGAAGTTTCGTGCAGATCGGATAAACTTTGTGACCTGTGGAAATGTTTAGGGGGTTTTGATTAAATCCAATATGGCGGCCGAATCAAATAGGTTGATGTCACAAATTGAGCTGGGTCAGCCTAAGTACCTCCCACAGTATAACCAGACACCAGTAGCAAGTTTAAATTCCAAACAAATCAACAGCTACAGGCCAAAATGTCTTTTTACTAATTGCAGCGCCCCCTAGAGGTCAAAGGTCACCAAATTTCTTGAGCCTCCTTCTGATGGGGTCCTGAGTCCATGCACCAAGTTTGGTTTTGATGCGTGCAAGGGTTGCTGAAATATGAGCCCACTTCCTGTTTGGCGGCTTCGCCGTGAATTTCGATTGGCTGTCACAGGCCAACGGTTAAAGTTCCGAAGACGAAAAGCACGAGCTGAATTATTCTTGGTCTGAAGATGCTCTGTGTTAAATTTGGGGAAAATCAGAGAAAAATTGTGACCTCCAATACATTTTAAGTGTTTTCCATAAAATCCAAAATGGCGGAAAATCCATCATGGCGGAAAATGACGTCACAGGGAGCGTTGAACTCGGGCTGGTCCAAGGATTACAAAGATACCTGGTTTTTGAAAATTGGCCCAAGGGTTCATAAGTTACGTGCGTGAACGCAAGTCCAACTTTGACCTGTTGGTGGCGCTAGAGGGCTTGAGCTGCCGACATGAAACTTGGTCAGAAGAATATTCAGACTGTCCCTAATCAGTGTGCCAAATTTCATAACTTTTCCATAGCCGGTTCTATGGGCTGCCATTGGTTTCAATGCACAGAGGAATAATAATAAATATAGCTGCAAGCAGCAATGTGGGGGCCAAGCAGGCAAGTCAAAAGGGAAGAGTTGCCATGGTAACTTGATGCTGTTACGTCAGGTATATAGTTTTAAGCAGTCACAAGAATTTTGATGTCAAACAACCCAAGATTGGCCGAGATGCAAGCCCACTTCCTGTTTGGCGGCTTCGCCGCTGTTTTCGATTGGCTGTTGCGGGAGAACGGTTTAAGACATCATTACGAAAACCAAGGCCTATATTAGGCTCGGGCTGAAGATCATCCGTGTGAAGTTTCGTGCAGATCGGATAAACTTTGTGACCTGTGGAAATGTTTAGGGGGTTTTGATAATATCCAATATGGCGGCCGAATCAAATAGGTTGATGTCACAAATTGAGCTGGGTCAGCCTAAGGACCTCCCACAGTATAACCAGACACCAGTAGCAAGTTTAAATTCCAAACAAATCAACAGCTACAGGCCAAAATGTCTTTTTACTAATTGCAGCGCCCCCTAGAGGTCAAAGGTCACCAAATTTCTTGAGCCTGCTCCTGATGGGGTCCTGAGTCCATACACCAAGTTTGGTTTTGATGCGTGCAAGGGTTGCTGAAATATGAGCCCACTTCCTGTTTGGCGGCTTCGCCGTGAATTTTGATTGGCTGTCACAGGCCAACGGTTAAAGTTCCGAAGACAAAAAGCACGAGCTGAATAGACCATGGTCTGAGAATGCTCTGTGTCAAGTTTGGTGTCGATCGGACAAAATTTGTGACCCCTGATACATTTTGAGTGTTTTTGACAAAATCCAAAATGGTGGGAAATCCATCATGGCGGAAAATGACGCCACAGGGTGCGTTGAACTCGGGCTGGTCCAAGGATTCCAAAGATACCTGGTTTTTGAAAATTGGCCCAAGGGTTCAAAAGTTACGTGCGTGAACGCATGTCCAACTTTGACCTGTTGGTGGCGCTAGAGCATATGAGGTGCCGACATGAAACTTGGTGTGAAATTAATTATTTGACTGTCCCTAATCAGTGTGCCAAATTTCACAACTTTTCACCAGTCGGTTCTATGGGCTGCCATTGACTCCAATGGCAGAGGTATAATAGTTTATAATAAATATAGCTGCAAGCAGCAATGTGGGGGCCAAGCAGGCAGGACAAAAAGGCCAGAGTTGCCACGGTAACTCAATGCTGTTACGTCAGGTATGTAGCTTTAAGCAGTCACAAGAATTTTGATGTCAAACAACCCAAGATTGGCCGAGATGCAAGCCCATTTCCTGTTTGGCGGCTTTCCTGCCAAATTCAATTGGCTGTTGCGGGGGAACGGTTTAAGACATCGTTATGAAAATCAAGGCCTATATTAGACTCGGGCTGAAGACCATCCGTGTGAAGTTTCGTGCAGATCGGATACATTTTGTGACCTGTGGAAATGTCTAAGGGGTTTTGATTAAATCCAATATGGCGGCCGAATCAAATACGATGATTTCACAAATTGAGCTGGGTCAGCCTAAGGACCTCCCACAGTATAACCAGACACCAGTAGCAAGTTTAAATTTCAAACACATCAACAGCTACAGGCCAAAATGCCTTTTTGCTAATTACAGCGCCCTCTAGAGGTCAAAGGTCACCAAATTTATTGAGCCTCCTCCTGATGGGGTCTTGAGTCCATGTACCAAGTTTGGTTTTGATGCGTGCAAGGTTTGCTGAAATATGAGCCCACTTCCTGTTTAGCGGCTTCGCCGCGAATTTCGATTGGGTGTTACGGGCTAACGGTAAAAGTTCTGAAGACGAAAACCACGGCCTGTATTAGTCTTGGTCTAAAGATGCTATGTGTCAAATTTGGTGAAAATCAGTGTAAAATTGTGACCTCCAATACATTTTAAGTGTTTTTGATAAAATCCAAAATGGCGGAAAATCCATCATGGCGGAAAATGACGTCACAGGGTGCGTTGAACTCGGGCAGGTCCAAGGATTCCATAGATACCTGACTTGTGAAAATTGGCCAGAGGGGTCAAAAGTTACGTGCGTGAACGCAAGTCCAACTTTGACCTGTTGGTGGCGCTAGAGGGCTTGAGCTGCCGACATGAAACTTGGTCACATTAATTATCAGACTGTGCCTAATCAGTGTGCTAAATTTCATAACTTTTCACCAGTCGGTTCTATGGGCTGCCATTGACTTCAATGGCAGAATAATAATAATAAATATAGCTGCAAGCAGCAATGTGGGGGCCAAGCAGGCAGGGCAAAAAGGCAAGAGTTGCCACGGTAACTCGATGCCGTTACGTGAGGTTTGTAATTTTAAGCAGTCACAAGAATTTTGATGTCAAACAACCCAAGATTGGCCGAGATTCAAGCCCATTTCCTTTTCGGCGGCTTCGCCACCAAATTCGATTGGCTGTTGCGGGTGAACGGTTTAAGATATCATTCCGAAAACCAAGGCCTATATTAGACTCAGGCTGAAGATCATTTGTGTGAAGTTTCGTGAAGATCGGACACATTTTGCTACCTGTGGAAATGTTTAAAGGATTTTGATTAAATCCAATATGGCGGCCGAATTAAATATGATGATGTCACAAATTGAGCTGGGTCATCCTAAGGACCTTCAACAGTATAACCAGGCACCAGTAGCAAGTTTTAATTTCAAACACATCAACAGCTACAGGCCAAAATGCCTTTTTACTAATTGCAGTGCCCCCTAGAGGTCAAAGGTCACCAAATTTCTTGAGCCTCCTTCTGATGGGGTCTTGAGTCCATGTACCAAGGTTGGTTTTGATGCGTGCAAGGGTTGCTGAAATATGAGCCCACTTCCTGTTTGGCGGCTTCGCCGCGAAGTTCGATTGGCTGTTTTGGGCCAACGGTAAAAGTTCTGAAGACAAAAAGCACGAGCTGTATTTGTCTTGGTCTGAAGGTGCTCTGTGTCAAATTTGGTGAAAATCAGAGAAAAATTGTGACCTCCAATACATTTTAAGTGTTTTTGATAAAATCCAAAATGGCAGAAAATCCATCATGGCGGAAAATTACGTCATAGGGTGCGTTGAACTCGGGCAGGTCCAAGGATTCCATAGATACCTGATTTTTGAAAATTGGCCTAAGGGTTCAAAAGTTACGTGTGTGAACGCACGTCCAACTTTGACCTGTTGGTGGCGCTAGAGGGCTTGAGCTGCAGACATGACACTTGGTCAAAAGAATATTCAGACTGTCCCCAATCAGTGTGCTAAATTTCACAAAATCTGAGAAGTCGGTTCTATGGGCTGCCATTGACTTCAATGGCAGAATCATAATAATAATAGCAATAATAAGAACAAATAGAAACACAATGGGTGCCTTCGCAGCTTCGCTGCTTGGCCCCCAATAAATATAGCTGCAAGCAGCAATGTGGGGGCCAAGCAGGCAGGACAAAAAGGCCAGAGTTGCCACGGTAACTCAATGCCGTTACGTCAGGCATGTAGTTTTAAGCAGTCACAAGAATTTTGATGTCAAACAACCCAAGATTGGCCGAGATGCGAGCTCACTTCCTGTTCGGCGGCTTCGCCACTATTTTCGATTGGCTGTTGCGGCCGAACGGTTTCAGATATCCTTCCAAAAAGCAAGGCCTATGTTACATTCGGGCTGAAGATCATCCCTGTGAAGTTTCGTGCAGATCCGATAAATTTTGTGACCTGTGGAAATGTTTAAGGGATTTTGATTACATCCAATATGGCGGCCGAATCAAAAAGGTTGATGTCACAAATTGAGCTGGGTCAGCCTAAGGACCTCCAACAGTATAACCAGGCACCAGTAGCAAGTCTTAATTCTAAACAAATCAACAGCTACAGGCCAAAATGCCTTTTTGCTAATTGCAGCGCCCCCTAGAGGTCAAAGGTCACCAAATTTCTTGAGCCTCCTCCTGATGGGGTCCAGAGTACATGTACTAAGTTTGGTTTTGGTGCGTGCAAGGGTTGCTGAGATATGAGCCCACTTCCTGTTTGGCGGCTTCGCCGCGAGATTTGATTGGCTGTTATGGGCGAACGGTAAAAGTTCCGAAGACGAAAAGCACGAGCTGAATTAGTCTTGGTCTGAAGATGCTCTGTGTCAAATTTGGTGAAAATCAGAGAAAAATTGTGACCTCCAATACATTTTAAGTGTTTTTGATAAAATCCAAAATGGCGGAAAATCCATCATGGCGGAAAATGACGTCACAGGGTGCGTTGAACTCGGGCTGGTCCAAGGATTTCAAAAATACCTGGGATTTGAAAATTGGCTCAAGGGGTCAAAAGTTAAGTGCGTGAACGCACATCCAACTTTGACCTGTTGGTGGCGCTAGAGAGTTCAAGGTGCCGACATGAAATTTGGTGACATGAATATTGGGACTGTCCCTAATCAGTGTGCCAAATTTCACAACTTTCCCGTAGTCGGTTCTATGGGCTGCCATTGGTTTCAATGCACAGAGGAATAATAATAATAGTTTATAATAAGAAAACTAACAAACACAATGGGGTCCTCGCAGCTTCGCTGCTTGGCCCCCAATAATAATAATAGTAAGAAAACATAGAAACACAATGGGTGCCTTCGCAGCTTCGCTGCTTGGCCCCCAATAATAAGAAAACTAACAAACACAATGGGGTCCTCGCAGCTTCGCTGCTTGGCCCCCAATAATAAGAAAACATAGAAACACAATGGGTGCCTTCGCAGCTTCGCTGCTTGGCCCCCAAATATAGCTGCAAGCAGCAATGTGGGGGCCAAGCAGTAGGCCGGAGTAACCACGGCAACTCGACGCTGTTGGCTCAATGCGGCAATGAGACATATGGCCGTAAGCAGTCAGAACAAGTTTCATGTCAAACACGTCAAAAGTTACAAGCCAACTTGCATTTTTGCTAATTGAAGCTATCCTAAAGGTCAAAGGTCACCAAATTTCTTGAGAGTCCTCGTGATCTGGTCACGAGCCCATGCACTAAGTTTGGTTTTGATAGATTCAAAGGTTGCTGAGATATGAGCTCACTTCCTGTTTGGCGGCTTCACACCCTAGAGGTCAAAGGTCACCAAATGTATTGGGTGTCATCCCGATTAGGTCACAAGCCCATATACTAAGTTTGGTGTTGATAGATGCAAAGGCTGCTAAGATATGGGCTCACTTCCTGTTTGCCAGCTTCGCCGCGAATTTCGATTGGCTGCGACGGGCAAACGCTTCTGTCAATTGTTACAGAAATCAGAACACTAACAAGGCATGGTCTGAAGATGGTCTGTGCCAATTTTGGTGAGGATCAGTTGAAATTTGTGACCTAGGGAAATTTGTTAGTGTTTTTGATTAAATCCAATATGGCGGCCGAATCAATTACGTTGATGTCACAAGTTGTCATCTGTCAACATAAGTATCTTCCAAAGTATTACTAGACATCACTAGTACATTGTAATTCTAAGCACAACAGCAGTTATAGGCCAAAAAGCCTGTTTTTGAATAACAGCGCCCCCTAGAGGTCAAAGGTCACCAAATTTCTTGAGGGTCCTCCAGATGGGGTTATGAGTCCACGTACTAAGTTTAGTTTTGATGCGTGAAAGGGTTGCTGAAATATGAGCCCACTTCCTGTTTGGCGGCCTCGCCGCGAATTTCGATTCGCTGTTTTGGGCGAACGGTAATACTTCCGAAGACAAAAAGCAATGCGTTGGTAAGGCATCATCTGAGGATGCTCCATGTAAAGTTTGGTGTCGGTCGGCCAAAATTTGTGACCCCTGATACATTTTGAGTGTTTTTGACAAAATCCAAAATGGCGGGAAATCCATCATGGCGGAAAATGACGTCACAGGGTGCGTTTAACTCGGGCTGGTCCAAGGATTCCACAGATACCTGGTTTTTGAAAATTGGCCCAAGGGTTCAAAAGTTACGTGCGTGAACGCATGTCCAACTTTGACCTGTTGGTGGCGCTAGAGGGTTCGAGGTGCCGACATGAAATTTGGTGACATGAATCATGGGACTGTCCCTAATCAGTGTGCCAAATTTCAAAACTTTTCACCAGTCGGTTCTATGGGCTGCCATTGACTCCCATGGCGGATTCATAATAATAAATATAGCTGCAAGCAGCAATGTGGGGGCCAAGCAGGCAGGACAAAAAGGCCAGAGTTGCCACGGTAACTGAATGTTGTTACGTCAGGTATGTAGTTCTTAGCAGTCACAAGAATTTTGATGTCAAACAACCCAAGATTGGCCGAGAAGCGAGCTCACTTCCTGTTCGGCGGCTTCACCGCCAATTTCAATTGGCTGTTGCGGGTGAACGGTTTAAGATATCCCTCCGAAAAGCAAGGCCTATATTAGACTCGGGCTGAAGATCATCCGTGTGAAGTTTCATAAAGATCGGACACATTTTGCGACCTGTGGAAATGTTTAAAGGATTTTCATTAAATCCAATATGGAGGCCGATTCAAATATAATGATGTCACAAATTGAGCTGGGTCAACCTAAGGACCTCCAACAGTATAACCAGGCACCAGTAGCAAGTTTTAATTCCAAACACATCAACAGCTACAGGCCAAAAGGCCTTTTTGCTAATTGCAGCGCCCCCTAGAGGTCAAAGGTCACCAAATTTGTTGAGCCTCCTTCTGATTGGGACCTTAGTCCATGTACTAAGTTTGGCTTTGATGTATGCAAGAGTTGCTGAGATATGAGCCCACTTCCTGTTTGGCGGCTTCGCCGCGAGTTTCGATTGGCTGTTCTGGGCCAACGGTATAAGTTCCGAAGACAAAAAGCACGAGCGGTATATGTCTTGGTATGAAGATGCTCTGTGTGAAATTTGGTGAAAATCAGAGAAAAAATGTGACCCCCAATACATTTTAAGTGTTTTTGATGAAATCCAAAATGGCGGAAAATCCATCATGGCGGAAAATGACGGCACAGGGTGCGTTGAACTCGGGCTGGTCCAAGGATTCCAAAAATACCTGGTTTTTGAAAATTGGCCCAAGGGTTCAAAAGTTACGTGCGTGAACGCACGTCCAACTTTGACCTGTTGGTGGCGCTAGAGAGTTCGAGGTGCCGACATGAAATTTGGTGATTTGAATAATGGGACTGTCCTTAATCAGTGTGCCAAATTTCACAACTTTTCCATAGTCGGTTCTATGGGCTGCCATTGACTTCAATGGCAGAGGAATAATAACAATAATAATAGTTTATAATAATAATAAGAAAACTAACAAACACAATGGGGTCCTCGCAGCTTCGCTGCTTGGCCCCCAATAATAATAATAAGAACAAATAGAAAAACAATGGGTGCCTTCGCAGCTTCGCTGCTTGGCCCCCAATAAGAAAACATAGAAACACAATGGGTGCCTTCGCAGCTTCGCTGCTTGGCCCCCAAATATAGCTGCAAGCAGCAATGAGGGGGCCAAGCAGTAGGCCGGAGTAACTACGGCAACTCGACACTGTTGGCTCAATGCTGCAATGAGACATATGGCCGTAAGCAGTCAGAACAAGTTTCATGTCTAATACGTCAAAAGTTACAAGCGAACTTGCATTTTTGCTAATTGAAGCTATCCTAAAGGTCAAAGGTCACCAATTTTCTTGAGAGTCCTCGCGATCTGGTCACGAGCCCATGCACTAAGTTTGGTTTTGATAGATTCAAAGGTTGCTGAGATATGAGCTCACTTCCTGTTTGGCGGCTTCACACCCTAGAGGTCAAAGGTCACCAAATGTATTGGGTGTCATCCCGATTAGGTCACAAGCCCATATACTAAGTTTGGTGTTGATAGATGCAAAGGCTGCTAAGATATGGGCTCACTTCCTGTTTGCCAGCTTCGCCGCGAATTTCGATTGGCTGCGACGGGCAAACGCTTCTGTCAATTGTTACAGAAATCAGAACACTAACAAGGCATGGTCTGAAGATGGTCTGTGCCAATTTTGGTGAGGATCAGTTGAAATTTGTGACCTAGGGAAATTTGTTAGTGTTTTTGATTAAATCCAATATGGCGGCCGAATCAATTACGTTGATGTCACAAGTTGTCATCTGTCAACATCAGTATCTTCCAAAGTATTACTAGACATCACTAGTACATTGTAATTCTAAGCACAACAGCAGTTATAGGCCAAAAAGCCTGTTTTTGAATAACAGCGCCCCCTAGAGGTCAAAGGTCACCAAATTTCATGAGGGTCCTCCAGATGGGGTTATGAGTCCACGTACTAAGTTTAGTTTTGATGCGTGAAAGGGTTGCTGAAATATGAGCCCACTTCCTGTTTGGCGGCCTCGCCGCGAATTTCGATTCGCTGTTTTGGGCGAACGGTAATACTTCCGAAGACAAAAAGCAATGCGTTGGTAAGGCATCATCTGAGGATGCTCCATGTAAAGTTTGGTGTCGGTCGGACAAAATTTGTGACCCCTGATACATTTTGAGTGTTTTTGACAAAATCCAAAATGGCGGGAAATCCATCATGGCGGAAAATGACGTCACAGGGAGCGTTGAACTCGGGCAGGTCCAAGGATTCCAATGATACCTGACTTTTGAAAATCGGATCAACGGGTCAAAAGTTACGTGCATGAAGGCACCTCTAACTTTGACCTGTTGGTGGCGCTAGAGGGTTCGAGGTGCCGACATGAAATTTGGTGACATGAATAATGGGACTGTCCCTAAGCAGTGTGCCAAATTTTACAACTTTTCACCAGTCGGTTCTATGGGCTGCCATTGACTCCCATGGCGGATTCATAATAATAATAAGAAAACAGAGTAACACAATGGGGTCCTCGCAGCTTCGCTGCTTGGCCCCCAATAATAAGAAAACTAACAAACACAATGGGGTCCTCGCAGCTTCGCTGCTTGGCCCCCAAATATAGCTGCAAGCAGCAATGTGGGGGCCAAGCAGGCAGGTCAAAAGGCCAGAGTTGCCATGGTAACTCAATGCCGCTACGTCAGGTATGTAGTTTTAAGCAGTCACAAGAATTTTGATGTCAAAAAACCCAAGATTGGCCGAGATGCGAGTTCACTTCCTGTTTGGCGGCTTCGCCGTTATTTTTGAATGGCTTTTGCGGGAGAACGGTTTAAGACATCATTAAGAAAATCAAGGCCTATAGTCGACTCGGGCAGATGATCATCCGTGTGAAGTTCCGTGAAGATCGTACAAATTTTGCAACCTATGGAAATGTTTAAGTGGTTTTGATTAAATCCAATATGGCGGCCAAATCAAATATGTTGATGTCACAAATTGAGGTGGGTCAGCCTAAGGACCTCCCACAGTATAACCAGGCACAAGTAGCAAGTTTTAATTCCGAACACATCAACATCTACAGGCCAACATGCCTTTTTGCTAATTGCGGCGCCCCCTAGAGGTCAAAGGTCACCAAATTTCTTGAGCCTCCTCCTGATGGGGTCTTGAGTACATGTACCAAGTTTGGTTTTGATGCGTGCAAGGGTTGCTGAAATATGATCCCACTTCCTGTTTGGCGGCTTCGCCGTGAATTTCAATTGGCTGTTATGGGCCAACGGTAAAAGTTCCGAAGACTAAAAGCACGAGCTGAATTAGTCTTGGTCTGAAGATGCTCTGTGTCAAATTTGGTGAAAATCAGAGAAAAAATGTGACCTCCAATACATTTTAAGTGTTTTTGATAAAATCCAAAATGGCGGAAAATCCATCATGGCGGAAAATGACTTCACAGGGTGCATTGAACTAGGGCAGGTCCAAGCATTCCAACGATACCTGACTTTTGAAAATTGGACTTACTGGTCAAAAGTTACGTGCGTGAACGCACATCCAACTTTGACCTGTTGGTGGCGCTAGAGGGTTCAAGGTGCCGGCATGAAACTTGGTTACATGAATGATGGGACAGTGCCGAATCAGTGTGCCAAATTTCACAACTTTCCCGTAGTCGGTTCTATGGGCTGCCATTGACTTCAATGGCAGAGGAATAACAATAATAATATTTTATAATAATAAGAAAACTAACAAACACAATGGGGTCCTCGCAGCTTCGCTGCTTGGCCCCCAAATATAGCTGCAAGCAGCAATGTGGGGGCCAAGCAGGCAGGACAAAAAGGCCAGAGTTGCCATGGTAACTCAATGCTGTTACGTCAGGCATGTAGTTTTAAGCAGTCACAAGAATTTTGATGTCAAACAACCCAAGATTGGCCGAGATGCAAGCTCACTTCCTGTTCGGCGGCTTCGCCATCAATTTCTATTTGCTGTTGCGGGCGAACGGTTTAAGATATCCTTTCGAAAATCAAGTCCCATGTTACGCTCAGGCTGAGGATCATCCGTGTGAAGTTTTGTACAGATCAGATAAATTTTGTGACCTGTGGAAATGATTAAGGGATTTTGATTAAATCCAATATGGCAGCCGAATCAAAAAGGTTGATGTCACAAGTTGAGATGGGTCAGCCTAAGGACCTCCCAAAGTATAACCAGACACCAGTAGCACGTTTAAATTTCAAACACATCAACAGCTACAGGCCAAAATGCCTTTTTGCTAATTACAGCGCCCTCTAGAGATCAAAGGTCACCAAATTTCTTGAGCCTCCTCCTGATGGGGTCTTGAGTCCATGTACCAAGTTTGGTTCTGATGCGTGCAAGGTTTGCTGAAATATGAGCCCACTTCCTGTTTTGCGGCTTCGCCACGAATTTCGATTGGCTGTTTCGGGCTAACGGTAAAAGTTCTGAAGACGAAAACCACGGCCTGTATTAGTCGTTGTCTAAAGATGCTATGTGTCAAATTTGGTGAAAATCAGAGAAAAATTGTGACCTCCAATACATTTTAAGTGTTTTTGATAAAATCCAAAATGGCGGAAAATCCATCATGGCGGAAAATGACGTCACAGGGTGCGTTGAACTCGGGCTGGTTCAAGGATTACATAGATACCTGGTTTTTGAGAATTGACCCAAGGGTTCAAAAGTTACGTGCGTGAACGCACGTCCAACTTTGACCTGTTGGTGGCGCTAGAGGGCTTGAGTTGCCAACATGAAACTTGGTCACATGAATCATCAGATTGTCCCCAATCAGTGTGCCAAATTTCACAACTTTTCACCAGTCGGTTCTATGGGCTGCCATTGACTTCAATGGCAGAGGAATAATAACAAATATAGCTGCAAGCAGCAATGTGGGGGCCAAGCAGGCAGGACAAACAGGCCAGAGTTGCCATGGTAACTCAATGCCGTTACGTCAGGTATGTAGTTTTAAGCAGTCACAAGAATTTTCATGTCAAACAACCCAAGATTGCCCGAGATGCGAGCCCACTTCCTGTTCGGCGGCTTTGCCCCCAATTTCGGTTGGCTGTTGCGGGCGAACGGTTTAAGATATCGTTCCGAAAAGCAAAGGATATGTTAGACTTGGACTGAAGATCATCTGTGTGAAGTTTCGTGCAGATCGTATACATTTTGTGACCTGTGGAAATGTTTAAGGGATTTTGATTAAATCCAATATGGCGGCCGAATCAAAAAGGTTGATGTCACAATTTGAGCTGGTTTAACCTAAGGACCTCCCACAGTAAAACCAGACACCAGTAGCAAGTTTAAATTCCAGACACATCAACAGCTACAGGCCAAAATGACTTTTTGCTAATTACAGCGCCCCCTAGAGGTCAAAGATCACCAAATTTCTTGAGCCTCCTCCTGATCGGGTCCCGAGTCCATGCACTAAGTTTGGTTTTGATGCGTGCAAGGGTTGCTGAAATATGAGCCCACTTCCTGTTTGGCGGCTTCGCCGTGAATTTTGATTGGCTGTCACAGGCCAACGGTTAAAGTTCCGAATACAAAAAGCACGAGCTGAATAGACCATGGTCTGAGGATGATCTGTGTCAAGTTTGGTGTCGATCGGACAAAATTTGTGACCCCTGATACATTTTGAGTGTTTTTGAATAAATCCAAAATGGCGGGAAATCCATCATGGCGGAAAATGACGTCACAGGGTGCGTTTAACTCGGGCTGGTCCAAGGATTCCAAAGATACCTGGTTTTTGAAAATTGGCCCAAGGGTTCAAAAGTTACGTGCGTGAACGCATGTCCAACTTTGACCTGTTGGTGGCGCTAGAGCATATGAGGTGCCGACATGAAACTTGGTGAAATTAATTACTGGACTGTCTCCAATCAGTGTGCCAAATTTCACAACTTTTCACCAGTCGGTTCTATGGGCTGCCATTGACTCCAATGGCAGAGGTATAATAGTTTATAATAATAATAAATATAGCTGCAAGCAGCAATGTGGGGGCCAAGCAGTAGGCCGGAGTAACCACGGCAACTCGACGCTGTTGGCTCAATGCGGCAATGAGACATATGGCCGTAAGCAGTCAGAACAAGTTTCATGTCAAACACGTCAAAAGTTACAAGCCAACTTGCATTTTTGCTAATTGAAGCTACCCTAAAGGTCAAAGGTCACCAAATTTCTTGAGCGTCCTCAGGATCGGGTCACGAGTCCATGCACTAAGTTTGGTTTTGATAGATTCAAAGGTTGCTGAGATATGAGCTCACTTCCTGTTTGGTGGCTTCATACCCTCGAGGTCAAAGGTCACCAAATTTATTGGGCTTCGTCCCAATTGGGTCACAAGTCCATATACTAAGTTTGGTGTTGATAGATGCAAAGGCAGCTAAGATATGGGCTCATTTCCTGTTTGGCGGCTTCGCCGCGAATTTCGATTGGCTGCGACGGGCAAACGCTTCTGTCAATTGTTACAGAAATCACAACACTAACAAGGCATGGTCTGAAGATGGTCTGTGCCAATTTTGGTGAGGATCAGTTGAAATTTGTGACCTAGGGAAATGTGTTAGTGTTTTTGATTAAGTCCAATATGGCGGCCGAATCAATTAGGTTGATGTCACAAGTTGTCATCTGTCGACATAAGTATCTTCCAAAGTATTTCTAGACATCACTAGTACATTGTAATTCTAAGCACAACAGCAGTTATAGGCCAAAAAGCATGTTTCTGAATAACAGCGCCTCCTAGAGGTCAAAGGTCACCAAATTTCTTGAGCGTCCTCCTGATGGAGTCACAAGTCCATGTACTAAGTTTGGTTTTGATGCGTGCAAGGTTTGCTGAAATATGAGCCAACTTCCTGTTTGGCGGCTTCGCCACGAATTTCGATTCGCTGTTTTGAGCAAACGGTAATATTTCCGGAGAAAAAAAGCAATGCATTGGCAAAACATATTCTGTGGATTCTCCACGTCAAGTTTGGTGTCGGTCGGACAAAATTTGTGAGAGGAGTAGGCTCTCAAGTGTTTTTGATGAAATCCAAAATGGCGGAAAATCCATCATGGCGGAAAATGACATCATAGGGTGCGTTGAACTCGGGCAGGTCCAAGGATTCCAATGATACCTGACTTTTTAAAATCGGATCAACGGGTCAAAAGTTACGTGCATGAAGGCACCTCTAACTTTGACCTGTTGGTGGCGCTAGAGGGTTCGAGGTGCCGACATGAAATTTGGTGACATGAATAATGGGACTGTCCCTAATCAGTGTGCCAAATTTTACAACTTTTCACCAGTCGGTTCTATGGGCTGCCATTGACTCCCATGGCGGATTCATAATAAATATAGCTGCAAGCAGCAATGTGGGGGCCAAGCAGTAGGCCGGAGTAACCACGGCAACTCGACGCTGTTGGCTCAATGCGGCAATGAGACATATGGCCGTAAGCAGTCAGAACAAGTTTCATGTCAAACACGTCAAAAGTTACAAGCCAACTTGCATTTTTGCTAATTGAAGCTATCCTAAAGGTCAAAGGTCACCAAATTTCTTGAGCGTCCTCAGGATCGGGTCACGAGTCCATGCACTAAGTTTGGTTTTGATAGATTCAAAGGTTGCTGAGATATGAGCTCACTTCCTGTTTGGTGGCTTCATACCCTCGAGGTCAAAGGTCACCAAATTTATTGGGCTTCGTCCCAATTGGGTCACAAGTCCATATACTAAGTTTGGTGTTGATAGATGCAAAGGCAGCTAAGATATGGGCTCATTTCCTGTTTGGCGGCTTCGCCGCGAATTTCGATTGGCTGCGACGGGCAAACGCTTCTGTCAATTGTTACAGAAATCAAAACACTAACAAGGCATGGTCTGAAGATGGTCTGTGCCAATTTTGGTGAGGATCAGTTGAAATTTGTGACCTAGGGAAATGTGCTAGTGTTTTTTTTTAAGTCCAATATGGCGGCCGAATCAATTAGGTTGATGTCACAAGTTGTCATCTGTCCACATAAGGATCTTCCACAGTATTACTAGACATCACTAATATATTGTAATTCTAAGCACAACAGCAGTTATAGGCCAAAAAGCATGTTTCTGAATTACAGCGCCCCCTAGAGGTCAAAGGTCGCCAAATTTCTTGAGCGTCCTTCCGATGGAGTCACGAGTCCATGTACTAAGTTTGGTTTTGATGCCTGCAAGGGTTGCTGAAATATGAGCCCACTTCCTGTTTGGCGGCTTCGCCGTGAATTTTGATTCGCTGTTGTGGGCGAACGGTAATACTTCCGGAGACAAAAAGCAATGCGTTGATAAGGCATCATCTGAGGATGCTCCATGTAAAGTTTGGTGTCGGTCGGACAAAATTTGTGACCCCTGATACATTTTGAGTGTTTTTGACAAAATCCAAAATGGCGGGAAATCCATCATGGCGGAAAATGACGTCACAGGGTGCGTTTAACTCGGGCTGGTCCAAGGATTCCAAAGATACCTGGTTTTTGAAAATTGGCCCAAGGGTTCAAAAGTTACGTGCGTGAACACATGTCCAACTTTGACCTGTTGGTGGCGCTAGAGGGTTCGAGGTGCCGACATGAAATTTGGTGACATGAATCATGGGACTGTCCCTAATCAGTGTGCCAAATTTCACAACTTTTCACCAGTCGGTTCTATGGGCTGCCATTGACTCCCATGGCGGATTCATAATAATAATAATAATAAGAAAACTTTGTAACACAATGGGGTCCTCGCAGCTTCGCTGCTTGGCCCCCAAATATAGCTGCAAGCAGCAATGTGGGGGCCAAGCAGTAGGCCGGAGTAACCACGGCAACTCGACGCTGTTGGCTCAATGCGGCAATGAGACATATGGCCGTAAGCAGTCAGAACAAGTTTCATGTCAAACACGTCAAAAGTTACAAGCCAACTTGCATTTTTGCTAATTGAAGCTATCCTAAAGGTCAAAGGTCACCAAATTTCTTGAGCGTCCTCAGGATCGGGTCACGAGTCCATGCACTAAGTTTGGTTTTGATAGATTCAAAGGTTGCTGAGATATGAGCTCACTTCCTGTTTGGTGGCTTCATACCCTCGAGGTCAAAGGTCACCAAATTTATTGGGCTTCGTCCCAATTGGGTCACAAGTCCATATACTAAGTTTGGTGTTGATAGATGCAAAGGCAGCTAAGATATGGGCTCATTTCCTGTTTGGCGGCTTCGCCGCGAATTTCGATTGGCTGCGACGGGCAAACGCTTCTGTCAATTGTTACAGAAATCAAAACACTAACAAGGCATGGTCTGAAGATGGTCTGTGCCAATTTTGGTGAGGATCAGTTGAAATTTGTGACCTAGGGAAATGTGTTAGTGTTTTTTTTTAAGTCCAATATGGCGGCCGAATCAATTAGGTTGATGTCACAAGTTGTCATCTGTCCACATAAGGATCTTCCACAGTATTACTAGACATCACTAATATATTGTAATTCTAAGCACAACAGCAGTTATAGGCCAAAAAGCATGTTTCTGAATTACAGCGCCCCCTAGAGGTCAAAGGTCGCCAAATTTCTTGAGCGTCCTTCCGATGGAGTCACGAGTCCATGTACTAAGTTTGGTTTTGATGCCTGCAAGGGTTGCTGAAATATGAGCCCACTTCCTGTTTGGCGGCTTCGCCGTGAATTTTGATTCGCTGTTGTGGGCGAACGGTAATACTTCCGGAGACAAAAAGCAATGCATTGATAAGGCATCATCTGAGGATGCTCCATGTAAAGTTTGGTGTCGGTCGGACAAAATTTGTGACCCCTGATACATTTTGAGTGTTTTTGACAAAATCCAAAATGGCGGGAAATCCATCATGGCGGAAAATGACGTCACAGGGTGCGTTTAACTCGGGCTGGTCCAAGGATTCCAAAGATACCTGGTTTTTGAAAATTGGCCCAAGGGTTCAAAAGTTACGTGCGTGAACACATGTCCAACTTTGACCTGTTGGTGGCGCTAGAGGGTTCGAGGTGCCGACATGAAATTTGGTGACATGAATCATGGGACTGTCCCTAATCAGTGTGCCAAATTTCACAACTTTTCACCAGTCGGTTCTATGGGCTGCCATTGACTCCCATGGCGGATTCATAATAATAATAATAACTAGAAATGCAATTCCAAGGAATTACCAGTGCATGAAAATGCAAAAATAGATAGATAATGTAGATATGGTTACTAAGGTGTAGCTAGGGTAAACATGGTGGTTGCATAGTTTAAAGAGAGTTGATAGTGTGAAGGTAGACAGTTTAAAGATGAAACGTTCCAGTTCTAACTTAACTAATGATTTCTATTCATGTTAAAATGTTGATTAGCTAACTTAGCTAATGATTTCTAGCAGTTACGCTAAAAATGCTTATTATGCTAGCAATGCTAACTTTACTAACAATGCTAACCAGGTTGATTAGCTAACTTAACCGATGATTTCTAGCAGTAATGCTAAAAATGCTAACTATGCTAACAATGCTAAATTTGCTAACAATGCTAACCAGGTTGATTAGCTAACTTAGTCGATGATAACCATGCTAACTAGCTAACTTGCTAGTGAGGACTTTCATTTTGAAACATTTGTTGCTAGGGTATCCATGGTGGCCACTATCAGGAAACAAGAAGTTACTGCAGTATAATCATGTTGGTTGCTATGGAAACGGTCATAAACACTTAATTTTAATGGTTGCTATGTTGGTTGCTAGGTACATGGAGGTTTCATGTAGTTGACTGGAGGCATAGTGGATGATAACTGACAGTTGGAATGGTTGAACAGTTCAATAGTTGAGTAGTTTCAATGGTTAAATGATTTAATAGTATTATTGCAGTGAGGACCTTTATTTTGAAACAGTTGTGGACAGAGGAAGTAGTGAAACAGGATCTGTAGTCTTAATGAGATTGTATGCTTAAAGCCTGAGACAGAAGGTGCCTCTCATAGCGTTTACGCGTCCTCTCTCGCTCCTCACTGATCTACATAAAGAATGATGGAGCGGCAACAATGGGATAGTCTAGCCCTTCTTCTATCTTTCTTTATGTAGATCATTGAGGATCGAGGAGCGAGGGAGGACATATAAACGCTGCTTGAGAGGGACCCACAGTAAATACTTTAAAAGTTGTATGTAGATAGTCTAATTAATGTTGATAGACAGAATGTTTAACGGATGTTGATAGGCAGATTGTTTAATAGATATTGATTGACAGTTTAATGGGTGGATGAGTGAATGGTCTGAAGAAGATGAATGGATAGAAGGTTGGATGGAATGTGCCTTATATTCTTGTTAAGAGAGACACTGATACAGCTCTCTGAGAGTAGTTGACACAGGTGTAATCAATTTAACTGGCTAGTCTTAAGAGAGCCAGAGTACTTAAAGCCTGAGACAGAGTAAATCATTTAAAAGTTGAATGTAGATAGTCTAATTAATGTTGATAGACAGAGAGTTTAATGGATGTTGATAGACAGATTGTTTAATAGATGTTGATAGACAGTTTAATGGGTGGATGAGTGAATGGTCTGAAGAAGATGAATGGATAGAATGTTGGATGGAATGTGCCTTATATTCTTGTAGAATGGAGAGACACAGCTCTCTACTGAGAGTAGTGGATACAGATACAGGTGTAATCAATTTAACTGGCTAGTCTTAAGAGAGCCAGCCTGAGACAGAGTAGATTGTTTAAAAGTTCAATGTAGAGCGTCTAATTGATGTTGATAGGCAGACTGTTTAAAATGGGTGGATGAGTGAATGGTTTGAAGAAGATGAATGGATATAAAGTTGGATGGAATTAGGAGGACTTATTTTGATACTGTTGTGCGCAGAGGATACAGGGGAACAGAATATGTAGTCTTCAGAGAGGAGCCTGAGAGAAACTGACAGTTGGTGCCCAGGTGGCTGACCAGCTGGGGTAACATTCTAATTGCTGCCGTGATGTCATAATGAGCAATGTTAAGTCTATGGGGAAATTGTAATAGTTTTTAACTAATAGTTTAAAAAGTATAAAAGTTACAAAGTTGAAAAGTCATAGCACACATGTCCTAAGTAAGACCTACGTAACGCAGTTTGAATGAAGTTTCTACGTTAAACGGTTCTAGCTGATTTGCGTGCGTTAGAAGAAGAATAATAAGAAGAAGAAGCCTAGGAAGAACAGTACAGTGCATTTTCATGCACTGTAATAAATATAGCTGCAAGCAGCAATGTGGGGGCCAAGCAGGCAGGACAAAAAGGCCAGAGTTGCCACGGTAACTCAATGTTGCTACGTCAGGTATGTAGTTTTAAGCAGTCACAAGAATTTTGATGTCAAACAACCCAAGATTGGCCGAGAAGCGAACTCACTTCCTGTTCGGCGGCTTCGCCGTCAATTTCGATTGGCTGTTGCGGGCAAACGGTTTAAGATATCCTTCCGAAAAGCAAGGCCTATGTTACACTCGGGCTGAAGATCATCCCTGTGAAGTTTCGTGCAGATCGGATAAATTTTGTGACCTGTGGAAATGTTAAAGGGATTTTGATTAAATCCAATATGGTGACTGAATTAAATATGATGATGTCACAAATTGAGCTGGGTCATCCTAAGGACCTTTAACAGTATGACCAGGCACCAGTAGCAAGTTTTAATTTCAAACACATCAACAGCTACAGGCCAAAATGCCTTTTTGCTAATTGCAGCACCCCCTAGAGGTCAAAGGTCACCAAATTTCTTGAGCCTCCTTCTGATGGGGTCTTGAGTCAATGTAGTAAGTTTGGTTTTGATGCGTGCAAGGGTTGCTGAAATATGATCCCACTTCCTGTTTAGCGGCTTCGCCGCGGATTTCGATTGGCTGTTATGGGCAAACGGTAAAAGTTCCGAAGACCAAAAGCACGAGCTGGATTTGTCATGGTCTGAAGATGCTCTGTGTCAAATTTGGTGAAAATCAGAGAAAAATTGTGACCTCCAATACATTTTAAGTGTTTTTGATAAAATCCAAAATGGCGGAAAATCCATCATGGTGGAAAATGACGTCACAGGGTGCGTTGAACTCGGGCTGGTCCAAGGATTCCATAGATACCTGTTTTTTGAAAATTGGCCCAAGGGTTCAAAAGTTACGTGCGTGAACGCACGTCCAACTTTGACCTGTTGGTGGCGCTAGAGCGCTTGAGCTGCCAACATGACACTTGGTCACAGTCATCATCAGACTGTCCCCAATCAGTGTGCCAAATTTCACAACTTTTGACCAGTCGGTTCTATTGGTTGCCATTGACTTCAATGCACAGAGGAATAATAATAATAGTTTATAATAATAATAATAAGAAAACTAACAAACACAATGGGGTCCTCGCAGCTTCGCTGCTTGGCCCCCAAATATAGCTGCAAGCAGCAATGAGGGGGCCAAGCAGTAGGCCGGAGTAACTACGGCAACTCGACACTGTTGGCTCAATGCCGCAATGAGACATATGGCCGTAAGCAGTCAGAACAAGTTTCATGTCTAACACGTCAAAAGTTACAAGCGAACTTGCATTTTTGCTAATTGAAGCTATCCTAAAGGTCAAAGGTCACCAATTTTCTTGAGAGTCCTCGCGATCTGGTCACGAGCCCATGCACTAAGTTTGGTTTTGATAGATTCAAAGGTTGCTGAGATATGAGCTCACTTCCTGTTTGGCGGCTTCACACCCTAGAGGTCAAAGGTCACCAAATGTATTGGGTGTCATCCCGATTAGGTCACAAGCCCATATACTAAGTTTGGTGTTGATAGATGCAAAGGCTGCTAAGATATGGGCTCACTTCCTGTTTGCCAGCTTCGCCGCGAATTTCGATTGGCTGCGACGGGCAAACGCTTCTGTCAATTGTTACAGAAATCAGAACACTAACAAGGCATGGTCTGAAGATGGTCTGTGCCAATTTTGGTGAGGATCAGTTGAAATTTGTGACCTAGGGAAATTTGTTAGTGTTTTTGATTAAATCCAATATGGCGGCCGAATCAATTACGTTGATGTCACAAGTTGTCATCTGTCAACATCAGTATCTTCCAAAGTATTACTAGACATCACTAGTACATTGTAATTCTAAGCACAACAGCAGTTATAGGCCAAAAAGCCTGTTTTTGAATAACAGCGCCCCCTAGAGGTCAAAGGTCACCAAATTTCATGAGGGTCCTCCAGATGTGGTTATGAGTCCACGTACTAAGTTTAGTTTTGATGCGTGAAAGGGTTGCTGAAATATGAGCCCACTTCCTGTTTGGCGGCCTCGCCGCGAATTTCGATTCGCTGTTTTGGGCGAACGGTAATACTTCCGAAGACAAAAAGCAATGCGTTGGTAAGGCATCATCTGAGGATGCTCCATGTAAAGTTTGGTGTCGGTCGGACAAAATTTGTGACCCCTGATACATTTTGAGTGTTTTTGACAAAATCCAAAATGGCGGGAAATCCATCATGGCGGAAAATGACGTCACAGGGTGCGTTGAACTCGGGCAGGTCCAAGGATTCCAATGATACCTGACTTTTGAAAATCGGATCAACGGGTCAAAAGTTACGTGCATGAAGGCACCTCTAACTTTGACCTGTTGGTGGCGCTAGAGGGTTCGAGGTGCCGACATGAAATTTGGTGACATGAATAATGGGACTGTCCCTAATCAGTGTGCCAAATTTTACAACTTTTCACCAGTCGGTTCTATGGGCTGCCATTGACTCCCATGGCGGATTCATAATAATAATAATAAGAAAACAGAGTAACACAATGGGGTCCTCGCAGCTTCGCTGCTTGGCCCCCAATAATAAGAAAACTTTGTAACACAATGGGGTCCTCGCAGCTTCGCTGCTTGGCCCCCAATAATAAGAAAACAGAGTAACACAATGGGGTCCTCGCAGCTTCGCTGCTTGGCCCCCAATAAGAAAACATAGAAACACAATGGGTGCCTTCGCAGCTTCGCTGCTTGGCCCCCAATAATAATAGTTTATAATAAGAAAACTAACAAACACAATGGGGTCCTCGCAGCTTCGCTGCTTGGCCCCCAAATATAGCTGCAAGCAGCAATGTGGGGGCCAAGCAGGCAGGACAAAAAGGCCAGAGTTGCCATGGTAACTCGATGCTGTTACGTCAGGTATGTAGTTTTAAGCAGTCACAAGAATTTTGATGTCAAACAACCAAAGATTGGCCGAGATGCGAGCTCACTTCCTGTTAGGCGGCTTCACTGCCCATTTCAATTGGCTGTTGCGGAAAAACGGTTTAAGACATCGTTGCGAAAATCAAGGCCTATATTAGAGTCGGGCTGAAGATCATCTGTGTGAAGTTTAGTGCAGATCGGATACATTTTGTGATCTGTGGAAATGTTTAGGGGGGTTTTGATTAAATCGAATATGGCGCCCGAATAAAATATGATGATGTCACAAATTGAGCTGGGTCAGCCTAAGGACCTCCAACAGTATAACCAGGCACCAGTAGCAAGTTTAAATTCCAAACATATCAACAGGTGTAGGCCAAAATGCCTTTTTGCTAATTGCAGCACCCCCTAGAGGTCAAAGGTCACCAAATTTCTTGAGCCTCCTTCTGATGGGGTCCCGAGTCCATGAACCAAGTTTGGTTTTGATGCGTGCAAGGGTTGCTGAAATATGAGCCCACTTCCTGTTTGGCGTCTTCGCCGTGAATTTCGATTGGCTGTCACAGGCCAACGGTTAAAGTTCCAAAGACGAAAAGCACGAGCTGAATTAGTCTTGGTCTGAAGATGCTCTGTGTTAAATTTGGGGAAAATCAGTGAAAAATTGTGACCTCCAATACATTTTAAGTGTTTTCCATAAAATCCAAAATGGCGGAAAATCCATCATGGCGGAAAATGACGTCACAGGGTGCGTTGAACTCGGGCTGGTCCAAGGATTACAAAGATACCTGGTTTTTGAAAATTGGCCCAAGGGTTCATAAGTTACGTGCGTGAACGCAAGTCCAACTTTGACCTGTTGGTGGCGCTAGAGGGCTTGAGCTGCCGACATGAAACTTGGTCAGAAGAATATTCAGACTGTCCCTAATCAGTGTGCCAAATTTCATAACTTTTCCATAGCCGGTTCTATGGGCTGCCATTGGTTTCAATGCACAGAGGAATAATAATAATAATAGTTTATAATAATAAGAAAACTAACAAACACAATGGGGTCCTCGCAGCTTCGCTGCTTGGCCCCCAATAATAGTTTATAAATATAGCTGCAAGCAGCAATGTGGGGGCCAAGCAGGCAGGACAAAAAGGCCAGAGTTGCCATGGTAACTCATGCTGTTATGTCAGGTATGTAGTTTTAAGCAGTCACAAGAATTTTGACGTCAAACAACCCAAGATTGGCCGAGAAGCGAGCTCACTTCCTGTTCGGCGGCTTTGTCGCCAATTTCGATTGGCTGTTGCGGGCGAACGGTTTAAGATATCCATCCGAAAAGCAAGGCCTATGTCAGAATCGGGCTGAAGATCATCCGTGTCAAGTTTCGTGAAGATCGGACACATTTTGCGACCTGTGGAAATGTTTAAGGGATTTTGATTAAATCCAATATGGCGGCCGAATCAAAAAGGTTGATGTCACAAATTGACCTGGGTCAGCCTGAGGACCTCCAACAGTATAACCAGGCACCAGTAGCAAGTTTTAATTCCAAACACATCAACAGCTACAGGCCAACATGCCTTTTTGCTAATTGCAGCGCCCCCTAGAGGTCAAAGGTCACCAAATTTCTTGAGCCTCCTCCTGATGGGGTACAAAGTACATGTACCAAGTTTGGTTTTGATGCGTTCAAGGGTTGCTGAAATATGAGCCCACTTCCTGTTTGGCGGCTTCGCCGCGAGATTCGATTGGCTGTTATGGGCCAACGGTATAAGTTCCGAAGACGAAAAGCACGAGCTGTATTTGTCTTAGTCTGAAGATGCTCTGTGTGAAATTTGGTGAAAATCAGAGAAAAAATGTGACCCCCAATACATTTTAGGTGTTTTTGATGAAATCCAAAATGGCGGAAAATCCATCATGGCGGAAAATAACGTCACAGGGTGCGTTGAACTCAAGCTGGTTCAAGGATTCCAAAGATACCTGGTTTTTGAAAATTGGCCCAAGGGTTCAAAAGTTACGTGCATGAATGCATGTCCAACTTTGACCTGTTGGTGGCGCTAGAGAGTTCGAGGTGCCGACATGAAATTTGATGATATGAATAATGGGACTGTCCCTAATTAGTGTGCAAAATTTCACAACTTTCCCGTAGTCGGTTCTATGGGCTGCCATTGGTTTCAATGCACAGAGGAATAATAATAATAGTTTATAATAATAATAAGAAAAATATAGCCGCAAGCGGCGATGGCGGGCCCGAGCACCTGCGGTGCGGAGACCTGTGACATTTCGGAATCTAACAAAGCAACATGTGCGTGTTGGTGGGCATGTGCATGAGCAACACACATGCCCACCAAATTTGGTCAATTTTCCTGAATGTATGTGTCAACCACAAAAGACAACACTCTAGGTGGCGCTGTAGAGTCCCTAAGCCACACCCTAGGCCAGAGCTCTATCTCTGACTATCGATAGCAATAACGCACAAGCCCACCAAATTTGGTTAATTTTCGTGAATGTGTGTGTCAACCACAACACACAATGCGCTAGGTGGCGCTATACAGTCCCTAAGACACCCTTGACCAGAGCACTCTCTCTGAATAGCTATAGCAATAACACATATGCCAACCAAATTTGGTTCATTTTCGTGAATGTATGTGTCAACCACAACAGACAATGCACTAGGTGGCGCTATAGAGTCCCTAAGCCACACCCGAGGCCAGAGCTCTGTCTCTGAATAACTATAGCAATAACACACATGCCCACCAAATTTGGTTCATTTTGGTGAATGTACATGTCAACCACAACAGACAATGTATTAGGTGGCGCTCTAGAGTCCCTAAGCCACACTCTAGGCCAGAGCATTGTCTCTGACTGCCGATGGCAATAACACACAAGCCCACCAAATTTGGTTAATTTTCGTGAATGTTTGTGTCAACCACAACAGACAACGCACTAGGTGGCGCTATAGAGTTCCAAATCCACACCTTAGAACAGAGCTCTGTCTCTGACCATTGATAGCAATAACACACAAGCCCACCAAATTTGGTTAATTTTCGTGAATGTTTGTGTCAACCACACCAAACGTGCTGCTAGGTGGCGCTATAGAGTCCTGAAGCCACACCTTAAGCCAGGGCTCTGTCTCTGACTAACGGTAGTAATAACACACAAGCCCACCAAATTTGGTTCATTTTTGTGAATGTATGAGTCAACCACAGACAACGTGCTAGGTGGCGCTATAGAGTCCTTAAGCCACACCCTAGGCCAGAGCTCTGTCTCTGACTACCGATAGCAATAACACACAAGCCCACCAAATTTGGTTCGGTTTCGTGAATGTGTCAACCACAACAGACAATGCGCTAGGTGGCGCTATAGAGTCCCTACGCCACACCCTAGGCCAAAGCTCTGTCTCTGACTAGCGATAGCAATAACACATAAGTCCACCAAATTTGGTTCATTTTCGTGAATGTTTGTGTCAACCACAACAGATAACGTGCTACTAGGTGGCGCTATAGAGTCCCTAAGCCACACCTTAGGCCAGAGCTCTGTCTCTGACTAGCGATAGCAATAACACATAAGTCCACAAAATTTGGTTCATTTTCGTGAATATTTGTATCAACCACAACAGATAACGTCCTACTAGGTGGCGCTATAGAGTCCCTAAGCCACACCTTAGGCCAGAGCTCTGTCTCTGACTAGCGATAGCAATAACACATAAGTCCAGCAAATTTGGTTCATTTTCGTGAATATTTGTATCAACCACAACAGATAACGTCCTACTAGGTGGCGCTATAGAGTCCCGAAACCACACCTTAGGCCAGAGCTCTGTCCCTGACTAGCAGAAGCAATTCCACATGTAGCTGCCAAATTACATCCAATTTATAACTTTTTTTCTGCCTATAACACCAACTTCCTGTTTCGTAATAAGACGCCATAATTCAAACCTTCGCCATTTCGATATGCTTCGAAAATTCAAAAATCTGTTCGCAATTCCTCTCGGGCAACCCCTCAAGATCCTTTTACTGCTCATATGACATGATTTCGATAAACCGTCTAGGAGAAGTGTTTCAAAATACATGATGTGCAAAAATCATAATCATAATCATAACTCAAAGTTGTTTAAGATTCACTATGTAGTGTAAATGTAAAAGTTGTTCAGATTTATACAATACATCTGCCTACCAAATTTGGTTCATTTTCGTGCATGCACATGTCAACCACAACAGACAGCGCGATAGGTGGCGCTATAGACCCCCTGAGCCACACCCTAGGCCAGGGCTCTGTCTCTCAGTATCAAATGCAATTCTACATATGCCTGCCAAATTACAAGAGTTTTGGAGCATGCCAAGTTGGTGAAACGGCCAAACGGGCTAAGACGAAGAAAGAATAATAATAATAATCTGTACAAAAACAATAGGGCCTTGCACCTACGGTGCAGCCACTTTCAGTGGCCGCACCTCGGTGCTCGGGCCCTAACTAACACACAATGGGGTCCTCGCAGCTTCGCTGCTTGGCCCCCAATAATAAGAAAACTAACAAACACAATGGGGTCCTCGCAGCTTCGCTGCTTGGCCCCCAAATATAGCTGCAAGCAGCAATGTGGGGGCCAAGCAGGCAGGACAAAAAGGCCAGAGTTGCCATGGTAACTCGATGCTGTTACGTCAGGTATGTAATTTTAAGCATTCACAAGAAGTTTGATGTCAAACAACCCAAGATTGCCCGAAATGTAAGCCCACTTCCTGTTTGGCGACTTCGCCACCGATTTCGATTGGCTGTTGCGGGCGAACGGTTTAAGATATCGTTCCGAAAAGCAAGGCCTATATTAGACTTGGGCTGAAGATCATCTGTGTGAAGTTTCGTGAAGATCGGACACATTTTGCGACCTGTGGAAATGTTTAAGGGATTTTGATTAAATCCAATATGGCGGCCGAATCAAATATGATGATGTCACAAATTGAGCTGGGTCACCCTAAGGACCTCCAACAGTATCACCAGGCACCAGTAGCAAGTTTTAATTCCTAACACATCAACAGCTACAGGCCAAAATGCCTTTTTGCTAATTGCAGCGCCCCCTAGAGGTCAAAGGTCACCAAATTTCTTGAGCCTCCTTTTAATGGGGTCTTGAGTCAATGTATTAAGTTTGGTTTTGATGCGTGCAAGGGTTGCTGAAATATGATCCCACTTCCTGTTTGTTGGCTTCGCCGCGGATTTTGATTGGCTGTTATGGGCGAACGGTAAAAGTTCCGAAGACGAAAAGCACGAGCTGTATTTTTCCTTGTCAGAAGATGCTCTGTGTCAAATTTGGTGAAAATCAGAGAAAAATTGTGACCTCCAATACATTTTAAGTGTTTTTGATAAAATCCAAAATGGCGGAAAATCCATCATGGCGGAAAATGACGTCACAGGGTGCTTTGAACTCGGGCTGGTCCAATGATTACAAAGATACCTGGTTTTTAAAAATTGGCCCAAGGGTTCAAAAGTTACGTGTGTGAACGCAAGTCCAACTTTGACCTGTTGGTGGCGCTAAAGAGTTCGAGGCGCCAACATGAAATTTGGTGATATGAATAATGGGACTGTCCCTAATCAGTGTGCCAAATTTCACAACTTTTCCGTAGTCGGTTCTATGGGCTGCCATTGACTTCAATGGCAGAGGAATAATAACAAATATAGCTGCAAGCAGCAATGTGGGGGCCAAGCAGGCAGGACAAAAAGGCCAGAGTTGCCATGGTAACTCATGCTGTTATGTCAGGTATGTAGTTTTAAGCAGTCACAAGAATTTTGACGTCAAACAACCCAAGATTGGCCGAGAAGCGAGCTCACTTCCTGTTCGGCGGCTTTGTCGCCAATTTCGATTGGCTGTTGCGGGCGAACGGTTTAAGATATCCATCCGAAAAGCAAGGCCTATGTTAGAATCGGGCTGAAGATCATCCGTGTCAAGTTTCGTGAAGATCGGACACATTTTGCGACCTGTGGAAATGTTTAAGGGATTTTGATTAAATCCAATATGGCGGCCGAATCAAAAAGGTTGATGTCACAAATTGACCTGGGTCAGCCTGAGGACCTCCAACAGTATAACCAGGCACCAGTAGCAAGTTTTAATTCCAAACACATCAACAGCTACAGGCCAACATGCCTTTTTGCTAATTGCAGCGCCCCCTAGAGGTCAAAGGTCACCAAATTTCTTGAGCCTCCTCCTGATGGGGTACAGAGTACATGTACCAAGTTTGGTTTTGATGCGTTCAAGGGTTGCTGAAATATGAGCCCACTTCCTGTTTGGCGGCTTCGCCGCAAATTTCGATTGGCTGGTTTGGGCGAACGGTAAAAGTTCCGAAGACGAAAAGCAGGAGCTGTATTTGTCTTGGCCTGAAGATGCTCTCTGTGAAATTTGGTGAAAATCAGAGAAAAATTGTGACCTCCAATACATTTGAAGTGTTTTTGATGAAATTCAAAATGGCGGAAAATCCATCATGGCGGAAAATGACGTCACAGGGTGTGTTGAACTCGGGCTGGTCCAAGGATTACAAAGACACCTGTTTTTTGAAAATTGGCCCAAGGGTTCAAAAGTTACGTGCGTGAAAGCACGTCCAACTTTGACCTATTGGTGGCGCTAGAGAGTTCGAGGTGCCGACATGAAATTTGGTGACATGAATATTGGGACTGTCCCTAATCAGTGTGCCAAATTTCAAAACTTTCCCGTAGTCGGTTCCATGGGCTGCCATTGGTTTCAATGCACAGAGGAATAATAATAATAATAGTTTATAATAAGAAAACTAACAAACACAATGGGGTCCTCGCAGCTTCGCTGCTTGGCCCCCAATAAATATAGCTGCAAGCAGCAATGTGGGGGCCAAGCAGGCAGGTCAAAAGGCCAGAGTTGCCATGGTAACTCAATGCTGTTCAGTCAGGTATATAGTTTTAAGCAGTCACAAGAATTTTGATGTCAAACAACCCAAGATTGGCCGAGATGCAAGCCCACTTCCTGTTTGGCGGCTTCGCCGCTATTTTCGATTGGCTGTTGCGGGAGAACGGTTTAAGACATCACTACGAAAACCAAGGCCTATATTAGGCTCGGGCTGAAGATCATCCGTGTGAAGTTTCGTGCAGATCGGATAAACTTTGTGACCTGTGGAAATGTGTAGGGGGTTCTGATTAAATCCAATATGGCGGCCGAATCAAATAGGTTGATGTCACAAATTGAGCTGGGTCAGCCTAAGGACCTCCAACAGTATAACCAGACACCAGTAGCAAGTTTAAATTCCAAACACATCAACAGCTACAGGCCAAAATGCCTTTTTGCTAATTGCAGCGCCCCCTAAAGGTCAAAGGTCACCAAATTTCTTGAGCCCCATCCTGATGGGGTCTAGAGTCAATGTACTAAGTTTGGTTTTGATGTTTGCAAGGGTTGCTGAGATATGAGCCCACTTCCTGTTTGGCGGCTTCGCCGCGAATTTCGATTGGCTGTTTCGGGCTAACGGTAAAAGTTCTGAAGACGAAAACCACGGCCTGTATTAGTCGTTGTCTAAAGATGCTATGTGTCAAATTTGGTGAAAATCAGAGAAAAATTGTGACCTCCAATACATTTTAAGTGTTTTCCATAAAATCCAAAATGGCGGAAAATCCATCATGGCGGAAAATGACGTCACAGGGTGCGTTGAACTCGGGCTGGTCCAAGGATTACAAAGATACCTGGTTTTTGAAAATTGGCCCAAGGGTTCATAAGTTACGTGCGTGAACGCAAGTCCAACTTTGACCTGTTGGTGGCGCTAGAGGGCTTGAGCTGCCGACATGAAACTTAGTCAGAAGAATATTCAGACTGTCCCTAATCAGTGTGCCAAATTTCATAACTTTTCCATAGCCGGTTCTATGGGCTGCCATTGGTTTCAATGCACAGAGGAATAATAATAATAATAGTTTATAAATATAGCTGCAAGCAGCAATGTGGGGGCCAAGCAGGCAGGTCAAAAGGCCAGAGTTGCCACGGTAACTCAATGCTGTTCAGTCAGGTATATAGTTTTAAGCAGTCACAAGAATTTTGATGTCAAACAACCCAAGATTGGCCGAGATGCAAGCCCACTTCCTGTTTGGCGGCTTCGCCGCTATTTTCGATTGGCTGTTGCGGGAGAACGGTTTAAGACATCATTACGAAAACCAAGGCCTATATTAGACTCGGGCTGATGATCATCCGTGTGAAGTTTCGTGCAGATCGGATAAACTTCGTGACCTGTGGAAATGTTTAGGGGGTTTTGATTAAATCCAATATGGCGGCCGAATCAAATAGGTTGATGTCACAAATTGAGCTGGGTCAGCCTAAGGACCTCCCACAGTATAACCAGACACCAGTAGCAAGTTTAAATTCCAAACAAATCAACAGCTACAGGCCAAAATGCCTTTTTGCTAATTGCAGCGCCCCCTAGAGGTCAAAGGTCACCAAATTTCTTGAGCCTCCTCCTGATGGGGTCCAGAGTACATGTACTAAATTTGGTTTTGATGCGTGCAAGGGTTGCTGAGATATGAGCCCACTTCCTGTTTGGCGGCTTTGCCGCGAGTTTCGATTGGCTGTTATGGGCCAACGGTATAAGTTCCGAAGAGGAAAAGCACGAGCTGTATTTGTCTTAGTCTGAAGATGCTCTGTGTCAAATTTGGTGAAAATCAGAGAAAAATTGTGACCCCCAATACATTTTAAGTGTTTTTGATGAAATCCAAAATGGCGGAAAATCCATCATGGCGGAAAATGACGTCACAGGGTGCGTTGAACTCGGGCTGGTCCAAGGATTCCAAAGATACCTGGTTTTTGAAAATTGGCCCAAGGGTTCAAAAGTTACGTGCGTGAACGCATGTCCAACTTTGACCTGTTGGTGGCGCTAGAGCATATAAGGTGCCGACATGAAACTTGGTGAAATTAATTATTGGACTGTGACCAATCAGTGTGCCAAATTTCACAACTTTTCACCAGTCGGTTCTATGGGCTGCCATTGACTCCAATGGCAGAGGTATAATAGTTTATAATAATAATAATAATAGTAAGAAAACATAGAAACACAATGGGTGCCTTCGCAGCTTCGCTGCTTGGCCCCCAATAATAAGAAAACTAACAAACACAATGGGGTCCTCGCAGCTTCGCTGCTTGGCCCCCAATAATAGTTTATAATAATAATAATAAGAAAACTAACAAACACAATGGGGTCCTCGCAGCTTCGCTGCTTGGCCCCCAATAATAGTTTATAATAATAATAATAAGAAAACTAACAAACACAATGGGGTCCTCGCAGCTTCGCTGCTTGGCCCCCAATTATTCAGGAACCGCTTGTTGTTTCAGTGTGTATCCCCTAGAAATGTTGCAGCAACATTACAGTTATGTGTCGGAAGTTGTAATCAAGCTACGGTAAAAAATTAGAATGTTTTAACATTTAAATGCATCAACCTGGTGCACTTTGAATAAATTCAGGGGTGAGACTTGCTCAGTTTTATCTATGAATGAAAATATTTCTGCTGTAGCCGAAACTATTTTGCCCCTCAGAATGTAAGCCATACACACACAGGTGGAATGGTTCTGGTGATACTGCAACAAGTTCACAACCACAAAGCATTTTGTTTCACAGTTCAGAAATAGTCAAACATAGTGTAGTCTACATTTCAGCACTCCATGAAATTATGCAGAAGTGGTCACCAGTGTTTTTAAGATAGCTAATATAATGGTATTGTAATAGCCAGTCTGGGCTACCCATATCTGGGAAAGTTTGATGTGATTATTTGCATAAAGAAAAGATGTTAAGGGCCCCCGTGGCTGTGTTCGCCTTGGGCCCCCAAATTGCTAAATCCACCCCTGTATGGCGCTTATCATGTGCCAGTCTGGGTTTGTCGAACATGAATAAAAAGTAGTGGCAAAATTAAGTATTTATTTACAAAACTTAACAAGAGGAAAAATGTAGAGGAACAAAAAATAAGGCTGCCCAAATGAAAGCCCTCCAAAAGTAGGCTTAGGTAATCCCCAGCCTTTTCCCCGACTCCCACTCGCCGAGCAGGCAGGTGCGACGGCAAAAACCCAGAGAGGAGCAGCAGAGTGGTGTAGCATAGCGAGTTAACGGCCAACCCATTATCCAAAGAACGCAACGCCCAAGAACCTCCCTCTCTGACGTAGGAAGCCCCCTTTTAAAGGGCATAAACCCAATCACTGTGCAGGGCAATTAGGAGCTGACCGTCTGAAATTCACAGAATGCAAACAGAAAGAAATAAGAAGATCAAAGCAATCAAGCACTGAAAGAAACACAGGGACGTAACAGCGCTGTCTTCACATTTCTGTTTAATTCGTGATCCTCTGATAAGACTATACAGTTCTCATTATTTTTAATAATTTAACAGCCTCATTAGGTAGGCTGTTGCTTAGCTTAGTAGTATTTGCACATGTAACATGCCCATTTATCTAGAAACATGAGCCTACTTCGAAGCATTTGAAGCTATTGATGTTGCGCTGCATTGTCTAAGTGTCACAAACTGATGATACACATTGGAAATGTGCGTACGTCACACAACCCAGGAGGAACATACATTCTCACGCTCATTTACTCTTGATACATCCGACAGTGAGCGTGAAAGATGGCATAAACATTTCTGTGCCCACGCAAATTTGAGGCCCCAGATTACTGACTAACACAAGTGCTCAATTGGTCCAAATGGCCAGAAAACCCACAACAACCATCAGACAAGGGGTTCCACACACACCTGTAAAGTATAAGGCCTCCCAATCGGAGAGGCAGTTAGAGCAATAACTGTACTGTACTGTTGCTGGTGGCCTGTGGACTGTCCCGGGACACCCAGACACTGTCCCAAGACACTAGACACTGTCCCGGGACACCCAAGCACTGTCCCGGGACACCCAGACACTGTTCCGAGATAATGTCCCGGGACACCCAAGCACTGTCCCGGGACACCCAGACACTGTCCTGAGACACTAGACACTGTCCCGGGACACCTAAGCACTGTCCCGGGACACCTAAGCACTGTCCCGGGACACCTAAGCACAGTCCCGGGACACCCAAGCACTGTCCCGGGACACCTAAGCACTGTCCCGGGACACCCAGACACTGTCCCGGGACACCTACAGATGGTACGGGTTGAGAATGCTCCTTTCTTTGCCGCACATCGGGAATCCCGAACGTTCGGGACTTTGTAATTAAAACTGCAACCGCAAGGGGGCAACATAAGACCGCCCTAATAACATGAAGGTTCGGCTCATCCCGGAAAACACGGAAAAACCCGAAGACACCGCGCTGGTGACAAGCTGAGAAAAGAGACATGACGCACGGCATGTTAGATTGCAGTTACAGAGTTTTTGAATGTTTTACAGCCTACCTCACAGCTCTCTCACGCGACGTAGCCTATAACTCAGTCAGTCCAGCAGAGATGCCAGAGCAACGTTTTGGTCAATGGAGAGGGAGAGAAATGCTCCGCATATCCGTCTCATTTAATCCGTCTCATTTAATCATTAAATTGAAGGTGATGACTGGCGAAATTAATCAAACGATGTTTCAATAAACCATTGTTGAAATGAATGAAAATGGTTTTAGAAAATCGCCTATAGGCCTATCAGAAGGAAATAGCCTTCAATTCAACCTGAAAGACTCGATAGGCAACCTTAGATTACTAATTCATTAATTCATTACGGTTACAAGACCGCATGCGAAGACGAAAGAGATGGACAAGATGGACATTTAGGCTATATTTATATGCTAGGAATACTTAGAAATGTGTACAGGACAGGACGGAGGCATGCTCATTTTAACCGGTGACGCTGGGTACATGTAGGCTACCCAGCACTTGTTATCACAGATTTTGTCCCCACCACTTTTGACAACTGAAAATAAAATGCATTTAACAGAAATATATTTAATACATGCCTATGCTTGTCACTTTACTTATAACCGTGGGCTACATGCATGGAGAAGATCGCACATTTTGTAACATTGTAACAATGGATGGTCAGATATGCGATAGGGCAGTGAGGGTGATTCATTGTAACCATCGACTAGTAAGCCTAGCTCCGCAAAATAAGTTTCTAGCAACTTATATAGATCTCTGTATGGATGTTCATGTTAATTCAGAGATAGACATAGACTACCGTAGGCTACTGTGCGTCAAGCTATAGGACAGCATTTTATCATGTGGTGAATTAATGACTAACGTCAGTTTAACATGTCAGAACTTTTGATCGGCGTTTAAAGTGCATGCCGCGAATAAATAAACTCGACTGACTGACTAGGCTAGGCGACATTTGATCCACCTGTGGCACAACTGGTTAAGGTATCTATATCGCACGCTGGCGACCGGGGTTCGAAACCCACTCTACGAACCTCTCCGGAACCCATAAAGACAAAAGGCGTTTTTTATGGAAAAAATGAAAGATTTTCTCAGTTTTGCGATTTTTTTAATGTTTGCGGTGTATGAATTTGTGGTTCAGCGCACACACACACACATTTTTACATTTACATAAGGCTCAAATGTCTGTCGAGACGAGAGAAAGGGGGGAGGGAGCCAGTCGTCCTCAATGCTGCATATAGGTAGGCTATAATGTCTAGTGAACTGGTTAGACGAGTGTGGGGGAGGGGGAATCATCGCACAAGACAATTGCTCTTCATGAAATGGATAGTCTCACAGACGGCTGTCGATTTTTAAATGTAGCCTACTACATCACTTGCGAAATCGGACGTGGCACATAGCCTAATTATTAGGCTAGGCCTACTGGATTTAATAGCAAGTCCATAGACTTTGTTCATCCTATATTTTATGCTTTTAAAATGAAATGTGCTGCGGGGAAGCATTGGGGAAGTCAGTGTAGGTTGTCCTGTAACAATTTGCCTCTTATTATAATCAAGAGTATACTGCCACTACGCACATAATAGCCTTCAAGGTTACGGGCGGATGCGAGCAACCCCATGCAAAAGAAGGCTTTAATTTAACGGACAGAAGGCCTGTTTATATGTCAAACATGCATTAAATCTAAGAAACGAAAAACACAAATATCACACTGTATTGTGTCGTAAACAGTTAATGAGTTTGTGGCCACTAGTGCGCAACTGCATCACGCAGTGAGCTGAAGGAGGACCGACATTTATTAAAGCACTTTTGTAAAGCACTACCAACCACCCCTCAAAGTTCACATGGATTAAAGTGAAAAAAATTCATCTGACTGAAATTTTTTTGTCAAAAAAAAAAAAAAAAATTTGACACACGCAAGTGATCCAAATCAAAGGGCCTTAGCGTAGACCTACGTAAAATAGGGCCATACAGACTAATTGTACCCTCCGTTTACAAGTAACACATTTTAAAGTAGGCCTAGCTATTCAATACTGCATACTGTTGCTTATTAAGAGTGCTCCGAGGGTCGGCCATAGCCCGTTGCCCCCCCGCCCCCCCCCTCCAAAAAAACAGGGGGTTGGGGGGTGTCACTGTCACCCCCGAGAAAATGTATTAAATACTGTTATGTAAATGCATAAATTCTGTGCACTTTCAGTCAGAGAGGGCCAGCATTATGCCTAAAATACATGTATGTCTCCAAAACATTCCTCACCTGTTATCAGACATGCATGAAAACAATTAAAACTCACAGCCATAGGTTAACCGTCAGATAGGCCTCTGTTATTGAAGATTTGGAATAATTGATTTGAAATGTAATATGCTAAAGAATTCTGATGTTTTCTGATGTCAGGATATCATTTGGTGTAACTTTACTATTAGTGTGATTAGGTGACATGTTGTTTAATTAGGTGCATGTCACTTTAAGACGCTTTAGTTTTTGGGTAAGAACGTGATGCACGGCATGAATGTTAGGAGTTCCATGGTTTTTCTGACCGTGTTGGTCGTGTCAATTGTATGAGAACTGTGCTGTTTGTTACAATAAACATTCAAGAATATTAACTGGAAGACAAGACGTTTTTATAAGTCAGTCATAGGACTCCTATAATATAAGTTTCGTTTATTGGAAACGGACCTACGACTTTCTCTTTGAAGAAGACAAATTAGGCAAACTGTATAGACATAGCCTAAGCTACTGGATCCTTTTGTATAAATTAACGTTGTTGGCTTATAATAATTATTTTTAGAGAAATTAGCAGTTAAACTAAACGGTAGGATAGCTTAATAGTGGCGTGGCGCAGACACACTTTTCCGTTGTCTGTCTCTGCGTTTCGGGCGCACCCGACTCTATTAATATTAATAATGACCTAAAGTAGGCTATATCCATGTTCTTTTTGACTATTCATCTTTAAGCTCCCCAACACTGCCGACCTCTAAGTCGCCTAATTTGATGAGGTCGGGGAACTACACAGCAAGTGCAGACAAGAAGTCATCGCAAACAACGCAGAACTTTGCGCAGCTAGTGCGTGGATGTCTGTCCTGATGCTATTCTATAGCTTACTATAACAACTGGCGAAACAACTGTTTATTTTCATTTTACTTTTATGAAGAATAATTAGCCCAAATCATAGACTAATTAAACTGAAAAAACGACAGCTTTCCTGAACTTCTGCAAAGCTTGTTTAACCTACAAAATACGCTAAGCATGCGGCTCCAAGTAGGCTATAAATCAAGACTGTTCTTTCATCTGTTTCAGTTGGCCTTTCTTTCGTTTATTATTGTATCATTATGATGATGATGATGATGATTATTAGTAGTAGCAGCCTAATAGTGGTAGTAGTAGCCTACAAGTAATAGTGGTAGTAGCCTAATGTTCATCAACGCAGTTGCACGAACGCATTTATTTATTTATTTCATCTTGCGCACAACGAAGTTTTAACATAGGCTAAAACACAGGCCTATCACAAAACAGGGTTCAACAAGAGGTGTAACCATCACTGCAGCTTGCAAGGGAGATCACGCGGCACGCGGAATTAGCTAGTAATTATCAGGTTGTTACAGTGTAGTTGCATGACTGTTCTTTTAACTTTTGACAATGTGACTGAAGATGTATTATTTTAATAGTGTGACAGTTATAGCAATGCGACGTATCATCTCTCTCCGGTCTGTTATTTTGCAAACATCATTCCGCCAAATGAATGCCATTTATGTCCCCAGGGGATTATGTACATTTTAACTAGGGATGCAACGGTACAGTTTTGCCACGGTTCGGTTTGTATCACGGTTTTTGGGCCACGGTAACGGTTCGGTTTCAATATATCAATATTATCTTGGCTCTAGCATACAGGAGGCTATATTTGCCTTTTCTATTTCAAATCAACAATGTGCTTCTACTTACACTTGCAGAGAAAATATTAAATGCATAGCCTGACACAGATGAAGCAGAATCACAAAAATGTATTAAAAGAAAAGAACACCATCATTGCCTTCTGTCATAAACAGGCAATGTTATCCATAGTGCAGTGCAGCATAAAGTAATGTGTAGTTATTTATTTAATAAACTCACTGTTCTTCACACATTTAAAGAAAATACTTAACTGTTATACACCCTCAAAAAAGTAGTGAACAATTCTGAAAATCTTCTCAAAATAATTGGTGAGGTAGTATTATGTGTAGTTTCAAATGGATATTTGATTTGGGAGTGCCTGCCCTGTCCTCTTTTATGAACGTAAAAAATGTAAACATAGACAAAAGTGCAGTGCAGCATTAAAAATATTAGAACAATGAAATGAACATTATTGCAACCTGTTGTCAGGGGGGGGGGCAATATTCCGAGAAGAAAGTGGCAAATTTGCCACTTCACAAAGTGTCTGTTTCCCCTGTGTCTCCTGTCGTGTGTGTGTGTGTGTGTGTGTGTGTGCGTGTGTGTGCGAGAGAGTTGTGTGATTGACGAGTGGACGAGCGATTGGCTGATTTAGCAGTGAGTTTATTGTTTTTCGAGTGGACACATCCCGCTGCCCGTAGCCTAGCATGTACAACGTCAGGAAAATAAATGACCCGAGTTTGGAATGACATGTCAGCCTCCCCATCTCCTATAACCTCCCATCCCTACAATATTTTCCAGTAAACTATCAAAAAGAGAATACACTCAGCTGTGTCGGCGTCACGCTTTCTTAAGCTACTCTAGCGAGCAATCAACGCAGGGCAGAAACCACCGGTTACACTGTTACACACAGACTTTATAATGTGGCAAATTTTCGACCTTCTAAAGTGGCAAATTTGCGTCTTTACAAAGTACGTGGCCCTAATACGCCGTCGTATTCGTTATGTCTTTGGGAATTATAGGAATATTGTTGTCGAAAGGCTGCAGCAATGGATGGTTGGGTTTTCGGTGGCAAACTAACTCTCCGTGCTGCTCCACTTAAGGTTACAGCCGGGTGATGAAGGCGCAAGTGGGCCGACATGTTGGATGTGTTACCTTTATTAGGTGATCGTTGTGAAGCAGTGCTTGCAATGCACACTGTGCTTTGTTTACTGACGGTCTTTTTGCCTTGTTCGTGGGCTACTTCAAATGTCGCCATGATCATGCAGCCGCCGGTAAGGTTTGTTTCTTCTCACATGACTCCTTCATTTGCATTTCAACGCGCTTATTGGCTCTTGGGAAATTCAGTAAAATTCTGATTGGTTGTTGCAAGGTTGACGAGAGGCAAGCTGAATAGTCAGAGAAAACGCATCCCCCGGGTCCTAAGCACTCCTCTCTATCGCTCCCAGGCTACGCGCGCGCAATAACCTTGTATTAAATAAAAAGTTTAATGTCGCGTATACCGAAATATTGCGGTTTAGGTGAGTCTATTGAACCGAACAGGCCAAACCGAACGGTTCAATAAATTATTGAAAACCGTTGCATCCCTAATTTTAACACACAATTTTTACCCCAAAGCCACTTTTTATTGTTAACTAATGTACACTGCATACTAACTAGGTGCAAATTCCAGGTACATTGTTCAGAACATAGGACAAAAACACCCTAAAACACTGAAAATCAGCCTTTTTGTGCTGTCCCCGATGCTAAAATCTTCATTTCACCATGAAATATTATTCCTAAAATCACTCTGAAATCTTCTTTTCTTTTTATTCTTATGTACATCTATGTCCCAACTATGTGTCTAACATGTATTTTTCGTAACAAATTTATATATTTTTACTTAAAATACTAATTATAGGTGCGTCCCCAGGTTTTGACTCATTCCTGTTACCCCAACATATTTTCCCTCCTAAAAACATTGGAGTATTCGACAAATCACATATTTAGTTGAAAATTAGATCATTAAGCCTTCTAAAGGCCAAAGGAAGGCCAAAAGTAAGTTCTTTCATTTTTATTTCTTGAATATCTTATGAAATTGTACATCTGAGAGACTCGGGTCAATCTAAAATCTCTTTCCTGTTACCGAAATTATTTTTTAAAGAAACCAATAACATCAAAAAATATTGAGTGATATTAAAGCATTAGTATGTGTTCAATGTCCTCATGAAGTTAGAATAGACATCAGGTTGCCATACTTAATTTATTTGCATATTATATGCAAAAAACTCATTGCTGTTACTCTCATTGCTGTTACTTTTACTAAGAATAATAGCACTGAAAGCCATACAAAAAATCAAAATAGTCCCTTGAGTTTGACCAAAACATTTTTTGAATACTTTCATTTGTGTGTTGATAGATTCTGTGGAAAAAAATCCTAAAAAAATAAGTTTATTTTTGGAGGTTTTCAACTAGCAAATGGCACTCATTCGGCGGATTTGCAGTATGACGTTATCCATTGCTACAATCTGGCTCACCATAGCTAACCACAAAGCTAGCTAATGCCTCTATTAGACGTTACCATTTAAACCACAACGACCTTATTCTGCCTAACTAAAGAAATGATTACTCTACTTATAACTAGCATATCTGTAGTTGCAGTTCCTACATTGTAAAATGTCTGTTAGACGTGCAAGGAGTGAACATTTAGACATAGAGAAAAAGTATCAAACGTAGCTTGTGCATATAAAGCTATCTAATGCCTCTGTCAGCGGAAGACCGCTAACGTAATAAGATCATGACGAACTAATTCTGCCTAACTAAAGTAATGATTACTGTATTTATAACCAGCATCTGTAGTGACAGTCCCTACATTGTACAATGCAAGTTAGACGTGCAAGGAGTGAACATTTAGACCATACATGGGCATCATACGGCCCGCGGGCTTTCCCTGACCAGCCCGCGTAAGGTCCGTGACAAAACAGCAGTCAAGCCCCTAGCATAAAGATAATGCACGCAAATCACCATCGTTGCTTTTATTTTGAAAGTGACTGCTATTTTTACGCGCATACGTCTGTGCGTGTGTGGATGCATACGAAGAAACACGATGTGCTGGTGAATAAAGTTTTGCGTCGATAAATGCAGTTGCCTTTACATCGGCGTAACCCTCCGAGTTGTGTCTCCGGTGTCTGCGTCGACGACCACCGCAACAGTAGTCAGAATGCTGCGGCTGATTGGTGGCGATAGGAAGTGATGATTTCGAAACGGTACTGACAGATAGACAGTTTACAATTGGATAACAACGTCGTTGTAACCAAAATATGTTTGAGTTTATCTGCTTAAGTCAGCGAATTAGTACTGTAGTATATAGCCTACTACCCACAGGTTGCTTGAAGCAGCCGACTGAACACACAGGGCGAGATTGACCAATCACAGTCTTTTGTATAAAGTTAAAGCAAACACATAGCCTTAATTCTCAAAATTCGTTCGTGAGTGTTGATTAACTAGCCTACTTTTTTCTGCTCCACATTTTCACAGTCTAATTCTGTAGAGTTAATTTAAAAGATGGCCTTTCATCAATTGCTTGAAATAATGGTGGCACAGGGATAAGTTTGTAGGCTACTGACTAATCACATTTTCATGGCTAGCATTAGGAGCTTTTTTTACATTTGTATACTGAAAAACAACATGTCAATGTCAAACAATTAGGTACTTTATTTTAAATACTGGACATATAGGCTATGATTGCCGTTTTTACTTGGTCTCCCTCACATTTTCATCTCTACTCTTACTAGTAGGCCTAGTAACCAAAACCATACGATTTACTTAATGTTGTACAAGAACAGAATAGAATTGAACAGAACTGAGATCAGACTTGAGTTTGGCGTTTTGGGTCCGGCCCTCCGCAACAGTCCCAGTGTCTCATGTGGCCCCTTGGGTAAATTAGTTGCCCACCCCTGATTTAGACATTAAGAAAAAGTATCAAACGTAGCTTGTGCTTAAAGTTGGCTTTTCTTTTAGGCCGCTTTCAGACCTGGCTATTTGAATCGGAACAGGGAGCGTTTCCCCCAAAGATCAGTTCGATTGGGTATATGTGAAAGCAGAAATCGCACTCTGTTCCGGAACAAAACAAATGGGCCGAGACCGCCTAGAGCAGGTGGTCTCGGCTCGTTTCCAATCGAACCCGAGAGCGGTTCGTATGTAGTGAGAAAGCAATCGGGACGTGTAGCGGAACAACTCTCCCGTGTTTGCAATTGTTGTACACATTGTAACATTTTTGTATTGTATTTTGTTGCCTTTGTATGCCCCAAAAAACCACCATGATACGTTTTCAAGCCATTCAAAATATGCCCAAAAGCTCACCCAGATAAATGTAATGCATTTGGAATAAAAGCAGTAAACAGTTTGCTGACAGCTATTTGGTAGGCTGTGTGCTAACCTGTTGGCTAGAAACTTGCTAAACCATATGATAATAATAATATTAATAATAATAACTGTTAACAATCTGTTCTGAGCTGGGATAGTTGATGCTCGTGAATAGAATTAGGCTGCGTTTTCCAGAATACAATATAAAAAACCCCGTTAAACTGAGCAAATTGCATAACACAAACAGCCAAAGAGCGTAATCAGCTAGCATACCTAGGCATTTAATCGACATCTGGGCCGATGAGGCGATATCCTCTATGCTGGATAGCACACACAAAAACAGTGTTGTTTTTAAAGTCTTCAGCGATCGCCTACAAGACTGTGGCTTCAACCGCTCTGTGGATCAGTGCAGGGCTAAAGTTAAAAAACTTAGGCAGCTTTATATTAAAACTAAAGACAGCCTCAATAGAAGTGGGAGCTCTGGGGAGGAAAGGGACAGGTTCCCATGGTACGAGGACCTGGACAAATTCCTCAGTACCAAGCCGGTTGTTCATCCAGTGGATGTGGTAGAGTCCACCGGAGGGGATGACAGCCTGGTAACCAACGCCAGTTCCACAACCAGTGATGAAGGTAAGTCGGCTAGCAGTCCTAGATGTGTGTCATTGTAATTATAAAATGAAGAGCGTCCTCTGTTGGTGGAAATGAATACAACGTTTGGTAACACTTTATTTGAAGGGGTCTACATAAGGGTGTCATGTAACCGTCATAAGAATGACATGACACATGTCGAGCACATTAATGACACATTATTGATGTTTATGACTGTTGTCATAATGTGTCATTCGGTTTTTGTTATGTCAAGTTGACATTGTTTGAGCGTCATCATTATGACAACTTGACATTAGGCAAGATGACATTATCTGACGGCATCTTTGCCATGACAACTTGACATTAGGCAAGAAAATGTAATCCGTTTACAATATTGTCGTGACAACTTGACATATAACTGTGTTTGGCCTGACTTATCTTTTAGGTTTTTTAAATGATGAGCCTGAGCAATTGGCTGTCATGACACCATTATGAATTGGTCGTGAATACTTTTCTTGACCTCAACTACAGTGGTACAGTTTTGACTTGTCATTAAGCTGTCACAAAGAACTATTACTGACCAAAATAGTTTTCTGACAGTGTCATGAATGCTTAACTTTGACCTCAAGTACAGTAAACCATCTGAGATGTTTCCTGAACATGTCATGAAGTGTCATTACACTGTCATGTAGGTTTCATTTCTGTAAATTTACATTTCTGGAACAGAGAGTCTAATTTCAAGTATAATAACAACAAACACCATACTCAAGTCATGACTTCAAAGAGTTTATTTCAGCAATGAATTTTGCAAAACCATATATTGTAGCGCCTCGTTGCCATGGGTAGCTATCCTGAGTTCTTTAAAGTATTAAATAAACAAATTAATCCAAGCGTTCATTCATCACCTCTATTTGAAATATAACCACTTAGCTAAGTGATCCCTAAATTATATGCAAATTCTATTTACTCTTATTTACACATTCATCACACATGCACTCAATCTTCAATAGTTTTCAATAGGCTAACTTTCAGTTTCAGGTATCAAATGTAATACAACCAACATCCAAGCAAACAATGGTTTTCTTTTCCATCAAAATAAAATATCAAACCCTATACTATAGCCGGCAGTTATTAAGTAAGTAAATAAAAAATGAGTAGGCTACCCAACCAGCTGTCAGAGTTCGTGTGGCAGGCCTATAACGTTGCTGGTGTGCGTTGAAGCCTAAAACCAAAATGGCTCTTTCACGCCACTCCAGCACATAGCTCCGGCAGCGCAACAAAGAAAACTCAGCGTGTAGGCTAGATGTCATGGATGGACCAGATGGACAGAAGTCTTCAGCGAGGCTCGTGGAGGTTCCAAGAGAGTGGCCGTGCAGGCTATCTCACGCAAAGTCATTGACAAGTCGCATCGTGCTAGCAGCTAGCTAGGTCTTGCTGACTAGCTGAAGGCTTTATACTCGTGGGAAATTCTCGTCTCAAAGTTTTCACTTCCAACACAACTTCACCGTCTAGCAGTAATGTTTAAGTAATATCTTTACAACATTTCAGTAACTAGGAAATTATAAACTAAATATTAATCTAAAGCCATGCATAACCATGAAATTTAATAAACATGAGTTGCGTGCACAAGAGTCAACGTTTCCAGAAGGCCTATGGGTAGGCTATGAATATATTTTGTTTATAATTTCCTAGTTACTGAAATGTTGTCAAGATATTATGTTTTGATTCTAAAAGTGAAAAGGATGGAAATGTGTAGTTTATGTTACATTTGTATTGCCATCAACCTAAACTCTACCACAGATGGTGTTTTAATATATTTAGGTTTCATGACCACATTAATGGGTCATACTTCCTGAGTTACAGCACAACATGTTGACAAGCCAACACCAAATAAATGAGAGATGGAGCGGTACTCCAATGTGGTTGCCAGTCTCCAGATGCAGATAGCCACCCGAACCTCTACTGGAACTGGCTTTCTGTATTTGGTGTTGTTACGTGTCAACCACGGCCGGTGGGTATCACATAAAAGCATGAAGGTGTCTCTTCGCATCCGGAAATTCTGCAACCAGTCGGTCCATGTAGAGAGGACGTGTGGCCACCAAGCATTGGTACGTGGATATACCCATATGTCTCTGTAAGGAAAGAAAAAGACAGATATTGCTTATTTGTATATAACAATGTTAGTTTCCATGTCATTGTCTTCAATCATGTACAACAAATAATATCAAATAACTTAAATCTCATCCTTAAATCTTAAATCTCATCTAAAATTAAGGCAACATTTTCTTTTTCCATTGGCAGGCATACATTTGCTCGTTATTTGTCTTAATTCAAAAGAGAAAAAGAAGATTTTGACTAGTTTTAAGTTAATCTTGCAATAAGTTATCATACTAAAACAATGCAAACTAGAATGTTTTTATCTTGATAAGGCCTAACATTATAACACTTAGTAAGATAGGCCTATCACTTTTTGCAGTGTGGAACGAATCTCAAACTAATCACAAGGCGCACCCGGATCATTGGTCTGCCTTTGATCACTTGACAGTAAAGCACTTATTGACTGCAGAAACGTTTTCGTTAGCTGCCTGGATATACTTTCAGGAGAGGGAGAAGTTGGATAGCTGTGTTAGCAGTGTTAGTGTAAGTGATTTGTTTTAATTTCTGTCTCTATGTGCTACATTACTGCAAATATCCTCTTTTACGTACCTTATCCGTCTTCTGAACAGTTGTTGGGTGAGTTGTTGGCTGTATGCGTCCGTTAGCGCTAGCCTTCTCCTGCGGTTTTGAGTGGCAGTCCGCCTTCTGATCCGGTACAACAGCAACAAATTGTCACGGCGTCTTCTTGAGTCACGTTCAAATTGAACGTTTTGTTGATGTGTAGTGCTCTGGTATGCCAGCCAAATTATCGCTACCAAAGCTATCAATAGGTGGATCGGTTGGTAATCCATTATGGTAAACTAGCTGCTAGGCTAACAAGGCTGCTGTCAAAATGTGACCAATCAGATAACGTATCGCGTGTGGGTTCGTTTAGAACAGCTCACGTGTGCTTGTTTACATCTTTTCACGTGTGCTTGTTTACATCATTTACATCATTTGTTCCGCTTCAAATGTTGGCAGTGTGAACACGAAACGAACCGAACCAACACGAATTTGTTCCGATTCAGCCCGTGATTCGGAACAAAATAGGTCTGAAAGCGCCCTTACACGGTTTGAAATCCGGTTTGATAATCCAAATAGTAGGATTTTTGAAGGCAGGCAGCAATTGATCATTGAAAATGGTTTGATGTCGCTTGATGGAAAGAATTTAAATGTGAGTGAAGGAAAAGGGATAAGAAAGCTGAAATTGCAATGATAAGGTAGTTTAAGGCAATAGGGACTGATTATTACACACGCACGCACGCACGCACGCACGCACAAACATTTGAGTGACCTTATCTTGTTTAATGATAATAAATGATGATGATAGAAATGATGTCATCATTATTTTTTGGAATTATTACTGTCAATAATAATAATGATAATAAAAATAATAATGCTTGTAGAAATAGTTGGGGCTGTAGCAGCAATCGTTTTATTTTTATGTTTATGTTAATGTTATGTTTTATGTTGTGTTGTTTTTTGTATAGCCTATGTTAACATAAAAAGTGTAGGCCTTCTTTTGGTAAGACATAGATATACAATGAAACACATAGTCACACAAATATTAGATGGAGCACAAAAACATAGTTATACAACATGATCAGACAAATATATATTCACAGATATAGCAGAAGTCATTTTTGTACTTTGTGGATTGAGGACTGACTAAGCCAGACCTAGTTTAAAATGCTAGGTTGGAATTGAATGTAATAACCAGAATACAGTAAAGTCACACAATCATGATTTACTAGTTAAGATTTGTTTTCATCAAGACACACACAGAGTCAAACACACACACACACACCCACACACACACACACACACACTCACTCACTCACTCACTCTAAATACGGTTTATCAATTCAATAATCTGAAGCAAATATATTCATGTAAGCCTTACATGTGCACGATTTACAGTACACCATATCAACATAGGTTATCATCTCAAATATGGATTCCCACTTAGAACTCTTTTTGTATATTAATGGCCATTCAATAGAAAGTCATATTTGTGATTTAACTGAGGACTGACAATGCAGACTCAATTCTCTTTCTCACAAAACTTGCTAGTCTTGCACGTCACATATTAATATCCAAAATTCAGTATACATGTGAAAGCAACACACAGGTTAAGTTGTCAAATATGGATTACCAATCAGAACTGCATTTCGTAGATGTCATAATTAGATTAATCTGGTTAGTCAGATTAGGTGTATATGACATCTAAACAGCTAATATGCCTGTTTGGCATAGCATCACCGGTTGGCCAAAGTCAGAACAGTTTTTAGAATTTATTTACAAAATGTTAGTAAAATGAATCCAGAGGCAGACTTTTCTGGTTCCAGAGAGCAAAAGTCCTGCCATAGTTATGTGATCTACCTGGCAGCTAATTAGGATGAGCTGGTTTACTAAATGGTTAGATCAAATACTTGGCAGGACTTTTACTCTCTGAAAACGGGATGTCCGCATCTGAATGAATCTGATGATATCCACATACCCAAGCTGCTAACCTGGTTTACTGCCACTAGCTGACCAAATAGGAAATGTCACAGATATTGACAACAGCTTTGTTAATTGGTCTGAAACATTCCTTAATATTAGATACTATGATAAAGCTGATACTGATATGCCTAATTCACATGTCTGGTATAGCCTCCACCCACCCTCCCCCAAGCAGGTATGCTGGAAACTGATTTTTTAGATAACTACCAGCAGTAAATTGATCTTGAGGGGTTGCCCAAGAGGTATTGCGAACAGATTTTTAAATTTTCTAAGTATATTGAAATGGCAAGGTTTGAATTATGGCATCTTATTAAAGAAACAGGAAGTTGGTGTTAAAGGCACAAAAAAGGTTATCATTTGGATGTAATTTGGAAGCCCAAAGTGGATTTTGAAAAAAGTTTCCACGAGTGCATGTTTTGGCCGTCTCAGCCAACTGTCATGAAATGTGAAAAGTAAACGTGTCTTCACTTTTCCTTCATAGCTTGAAATTGGAAGGTCTTAGAAGCTTGAAACCAAGCGCATACAACACAAGGGGCCTCAATGAGCTACTGGCCGCTCACTGGTGGCTCCAGCGCACGCGGTTCAGTCGCATCATTCACTCTGATGTGGTGTTCATGAAGTTGGGTGTTGAGGTGCATGTACTGCATTGTGACAGAAAGTCACTTTACAACATCTTACAAGCCCAATGTGGATTTTGAAAAAAGTTTCCACGAGTGCATGTTTTGGCCGTCTCAGCCAACTGTCATGAAATATGAAAAGTAAACGTGTCTTCACTTTTCCTTCATAGCTTGAAATTGGATGGTCTTAGAAGCTTGAAACCAAGCGCATACAACACAAGGGGCCTCAATGAGCTACTGGCCGCTCACTGGTGGCTCCAGCGCACGCGGTTCAGTCGCATTATTCACTCTGATGTGGTGTTCATGAAGTTGGGTGTTGAGGTGCATGTACTGCATTGTGACAGAAAGTCACTTTACAACATCTTACAAGCCCAATGTGGATTTTGAAAAAAGTTTCCACGAGTGCATGTTTTGGCCGTCTCAGCCAACTGTCATGAAATATGAAAAGTAAACGTGTCTTCACTTTTCCTTCATAGCTTGAAATTGGATGGTCTTAGAAGCTTGAAACCAAGCGCATACAACACAAGGGGCCTCAATGAGCTACTGGCCGCTCACTGGTGGCTCCAGCGCACGCGGTTCAGTCGCATCATTCACTCTGATGTGGTGTTCATGAAGTTGGGTGTTGAGGTGCATGTACTGCATTGTGACAGAAAGTCACTTTACAACATCTTACAAGCCCAATGTGGATTTTGAAAAAAGTTTCCACGAGTGCATGTTTTGGCCGTCTCAGCCAACTGTCATGAAATATGAAAAGTAAACGTGTCTTCACTTTTCCTTCATAGCTTGAAATTGGAAGGTCTTAGAAGCTTGAAACCAAGCGCATACAACACAAGGGGCCTCAATGAGCTACTGGCCGCTCACTGGTGGCTCCAGCGCACGCGGTTCAGTCGCATCATTCACTCTGATGTGGTGTTCATGAAGTTGGGTGTTGAGGTGCATGTACTGCATTGTGACAGAAAGTCACTTTACAACATCTTACAAGCCCAAAGTGGATTTTGAAAAAAGTTTCCACGAGTGCATGTTTTGGCCGTCTCAGCCAACTGTCATGAAATGTAAAAAGTAAACGTGTCTTCACTTTTCCTTCATAGCTTGAAATTGGAAGGTCTTAGAAGCTTGAAACCAAGCGCATACAACACAAGGGGCCTCAATGAGCTACTGGCTGCTCACTGGTGGCTCCAGCGCACGCGGTTCAGTCGCATCATTCACTCTGATGTGGTGTTCATGAAGTTGGGTGTTGAGGTGCATGTACTGCATTGTGACAGAAAGTCACTTTACAACATCTTACAAGCCCAAAGTGGATTTTGAAAAAAGTTTCCACGAGTGCATGTTTTGGCCGTCTCAGCCAACTGTCATGAAATGTGAAAAGTAAACGTGTCTTCACTTTTCCTTCATAGCTTGAAATTGGAAGGTCTTAGAAGCTTGAAACCAAGCGCATACAACACAAGGGGCCTCAATGAGCTACTGGCCGCTCACTGGTGGCTCCAGCGCACGCGGTTCAGTCGCATCATTCACTCTGATGTGGTCATCATGAAGTTGGGTGTTGAGGTGCATGTACTGCATTGTGACAGAAAGTCACTTTACAACATCTTACAAGCCCAATGTGGATTTTGAAAAAAGTTTCCACGAGTGCATGTTTTGGCCGTCTCAGCCAACTGTCATGAAATATGAAAAGTAAACGTGTCTTCAATTTTCCTTCATAGCTTGAAATTGGAAGGTCTTAGAAGCTTGAAACCAAGCGCATACAACACAAGGGGCCTCAATGAGCTACTGGCCGCTCACTGGTGGCTCCAGCGCACGCGGTTCAGTCGCATCATTCACTCTGATGTGGTGTTCATGAAGTTGGGTGTTGAGGTGCATGTACTGCATTGTTAGCCTGATTACCATCGACTTTCAAAGACTCTGCGAGACTTTAGTCTGACCAACAGCCTGTGCTAACACGGTTTCTTGACAGCACTGGTTGACCCGCCTCCTTTAAATGCCTCGGTTTGCTACTGGTAGATGTCAGAAAGCGGATTGCCGAGTTTAAACCAATAACAACACTCTTTCCGCTGCCTTGAACACGCCTCTACCCAGAGCCGTTGGAGCTGCTCAAAGTTGATTGGTTCTCGACCAAAGGGGGCAGTTCCGCAGATTTCGGGCACTCAGAAATCCTTCTCAATGAGCAGTTGACCAGACCAGCAGCAAAAGCCTGAAGGCGTTGCGTCACTGGGAGGGCGTGCCAGGCTACTGCATTGTGACAGAAAGTCACTTTACAACATCTTACAAGCCCAAAGTGGATTTTGAAAAAAGTTTCCACGAGTGCATGTTTTGGCCGTCTCAGCCAACTGTCATGAAATGTGAAAAGTAAACGTGTCTTTCACTTTTCCTTCATAGCTTGAAATTGGAAGGTCTTAGAAGCTTGAAACCAAGCGCATACAACACAAGGGGCCTCAATGAGCTACTGGCCGCTCACTGGTGGCTCCAGCGCACGCGGTTCAGTCGCATCATTCACTCTGATGTGGTGTTCATGAAGTTGGGTGTTGAGGTGCATGTACTGCATTGTGACAGAAAGTCACTTTACAACATCTTACAAGCCCAAAGTGGATTTTGAAAAAAGTTTCCACGAGTGCATGTTTTGGCCGTCTCAGCCAACTGTCATGAAATGTGAAAAGTAAACGTGTCTTCACTTTTCCTTCATAGCTTGAAATTGGAAGGTCTTAGAAGCTTGAAACCAAGCGCATACAACACAAGGGGCCTCAATGAGCTACTGGCCGCTCACTGGTGGCTCCAGCGCACGCGGTTCAGTCGCATCATTCACTCTGATGTGGTGTTCATGAAGTTGGGTGTTGAGGTGCATGTACTGCATTGTGACAGAAAGTCACTTTACAACATCTTACAAGCCCAATGTGGATTTTGAAAAAAGTTTCCACGAGTGCATGTTTTGGCCGTCTCAGCCAACTGTCATGAAATATGAAAAGTAAACGTGTCTTCACTTTTCCTTCATAGCTTGAAATTGGAAGGTCTTAGAAGCTTGAAACCAAGCGCATACAACACAAGGGGCCTCAATGAGCTACTGGCCGCTCACTGGTGGCTCCAGCGCACGCGGTTCAGTCGCATCATTCACTCTGATGTGGTGTTCATGAAGTTGGGTGTTGAGGTGCATGTACTGCATTGTGACAGAAAGTCACTTTACAACATCTTACAAGCCCAAAGTGGATTTTGAAAAAAGTTTCCACGAGTGCATGTTTTGGCCGTCTCAGCCAACTGTCATGAAATGTGAAAAGTAAACGTGTCTTCACTTTTCCTTCATAGCTTGAAATTGGAAGGTCTTAGAAGCTTGAAACCAAGCGCATACAACACAACAATACAACAGTGAGCGGCCTCAATGAGCTACTGGCCGCTCACTGGTGGCTCCAGCGCACGCGGTTCAGTCGCATCATTCACTCTGATGTGGTGTTCATGAAGTTGGGTGTTGAGGTGCATGTACTGCATTGTGACAGAAAGTCACTTTACAACATCTTACAAGCCCAAAGTGGATTTTGAAAAAAGTTTCCACGAGTGCATGTTTTGGCCGTCTCAGCCAACTGTCATGAAATATGAAAAGTAAACGTGTCTTCACTTTTCCTTCATAGCTTGAAATTGGATGGTCTTAGAAGCTTGAAACCAAGCGCATACAACACAAGGGGCCTCAATGAGCTACTGGCCGCTCACTGGTGGCTCCAGCGCACGCGGTTCAGTCGCATTATTCACTCTGATGTGGTGTTCATGAAGTTGGGTGTTGAGGTGCATGTACTGCATTGTGACAGAAAGTCACTTTACAACATCTTACAAGCCCAAAGTGGATTTTGAAAAAAGTTTCCACGAGTGCATGTTTTGGCCGTCTCAGCCAACTGTCATGAAATGTGAAAAGTAAACGTGTCTTCACTTTTCCTTCATAGCTTGAAATTGGAAGGTCTTAGAAGCTTGAAACCAAGCGCATACAACACAAGGGGCCTCAATGAGCTACTGGCCGCTCACTGGTGGCTCCAGCGCACGCGGTTCAGTCGCATCATTCACTCTGATGTGGTGTTCATGAAGTTGGGTGTTGAGGTGCATGTACTGCATTGTGACAGAAAGTCACTTTACAACATCTTACAAGCCCAATGTGGATTTTGAAAAAAGTTTCCACGAGTGCATGTTTTGGCCGTCTCAGCCAACTGTCATGAAATATGAAAAGTAAACGTGTCTTCAATTTTCCTTCATAGCTTGAAATTGGAAGGTCTTAGAAGCTTGAAACCAAGCGCATACAACACAAGGGGCCTCAATGAGCTACTGGCCGCTCACTGGTGGCTCCAGCGCACGCGGTTCAGTCGCATCATTCACTCTGATGTGGTGTTCATGAAGTTGGGTGTTGAGGTGCATGTACTGCATTGTTAGCCTGATTACCATCGACTTTCAAAGACTCTGCGAGACTTTAGTCTGACCAACAGCCTGTGCTAACACGGTTTCTTGACAGCACTGGTTGACCCGCCTCCTTTAAATGCCTCGGTTTGCTACTGGTAGATGTCAGAAAGCGGATTGCCGAGTTTAAACCAATAACAACACTCTTTCCGCTGCCTTGAACACGCCTCTACCCAGAGCCGTTGGAGCTGCTCAAAGTTGATTGGTTCTCGACCAAAGGGGGCAGTTCCGCAGATTTCGGGCACTCAGAAATCCTTCTCAATGAGCAGTTGACCAGACCAGCAGCAAAAGCCTGAAGGCGTTGCGTCACTGGGAGGGCGTGCCAGGCTACTGCATTGTGACAGAAAGTCACTTTACAACATCTTACAAGCCCAAAGTGGATTTTGAAAAAAGTTTCCACGAGTGCATGTTTTGGCCGTCTCAGCCAACTGTCATGAAATGTGAAAAGTAAACGTGTCTTTCACTTTTCCTTCATAGCTTGAAATTGGAAGGTCTTAGAAGCTTGAAACCAAGCGCATACAACACAAGGGGCCTCAATGAGCTACTGGCCGCTCACTGGTGGCTCCAGCGCACGCGGTTCAGTCGCATCATTCACTCTGATGTGGTGTTCATGAAGTTGGGTGTTGAGGTGCATGTACTGCATTGTGACAGAAAGTCACTTTACAACATCTTACAAGCCCAAAGTGGATTTTGAAAAAAGTTTCCACGAGTGCATGTTTTGGCCGTCTCAGCCAACTGTCATGAAATGTGAAAAGTAAACGTGTCTTCACTTTTCCTTCATAGCTTGAAATTGGAAGGTCTTAGAAGCTTGAAACCAAGCGCATACAACACAAGGGGCCTCAATGAGCTACTGGCCGCTCACTGGTGGCTCCAGCGCACGCGGTTCAGTCGCATCATTCACTCTGATGTGGTGTTCATGAAGTTGGGTGTTGAGGTGCATGTACTGCATTGTGACAGAAAGTCACTTTACAACATCTTACAAGCCCAATGTGGATTTTGAAAAAAGTTTCCACGAGTGCATGTTTTGGCCGTCTCAGCCAACTGTCATGAAATATGAAAAGTAAACGTGTCTTCACTTTTCCTTCATAGCTTGAAATTGGAAGGTCTTAGAAGCTTGAAACCAAGCGCATACAACACAAGGGGCCTCAATGAGCTACTGGCCGCTCACTGGTGGCTCCAGCGCACGCGGTTCAGTCGCATCATTCACTCTGATGTGGTGTTCATGAAGTTGGGTGTTGAGGTGCATGTACTGCATTGTGACAGAAAGTCACTTTACAACATCTTACAAGCCCAAAGTGGATTTTGAAAAAAGTTTCCACGAGTGCATGTTTTGGCCGTCTCAGCCAACTGTCATGAAATGTGAAAAGTAAACGTGTCTTCACTTTTCCTTCATAGCTTGAAATTGGAAGGTCTTAGAAGCTTGAAACCAAGCGCATACAACACAACAATACAACAGTGAGCGGCCTCAATGAGCTACTGGCCGCTCACTGGTGGCTCCAGCGCACGCGGTTCAGTCGCATCATTCACTCTGATGTGGTGTTCATGAAGTTGGGTGTTGAGGTGCATGTACTGCATTGTGACAGAAAGTCACTTTACAACATCTTACAAGCCCAAAGTGGATTTTGAAAAAAGTTTCCACGAGTGCATGTTTTGGCCGTCTCAGCCAACTGTCATGAAATATGAAAAGTAAACGTGTCTTCACTTTTCCTTCATAGCTTGAAATTGGATGGTCTTAGAAGCTTGAAACCAAGCGCATACAACACAAGGGGCCTCAATGAGCTACTGGCCGCTCACTGGTGGCTCCAGCGCACGCGGTTCAGTCGCATTATTCACTCTGATGTGGTGTTCATGAAGTTGGGTGTTGAGGTGCATGTACTGCATTGTGACAGAAAGTCACTTTACAACATCTTACAAGCCCAAAGTGGATTTTGAAAAAAGTTTCCACGAGTGCATGTTTTGGCCGTCTCAGCCAACTGTCATGAAATGTGAAAAGTAAACGTGTCTTCACTTTTCCTTCATAGCTTGAAATTGGAAGGTCTTAGAAGCTTGAAACCAAGCGCATACAACACAAGGGGCCTCAATGAGCTACTGGCCGCTCACTGGTGGCTCCAGCGCACGCGGTTCAGTCGCATCATTCACTCTGATGTGGTGTTCATGAAGTTGGGTGTTGAGGTGCATGTACTGCATTGTGACAGAAAGTCACTTTACAACATCTTACAAGCCCAATGTGGATTTTGAAAAAAGTTTCCACGAGTGCATGTTTTGGCCGTCTCAGCCAACTGTCATGAAATGTGAAAAGTAAACATGTCTTCACTTTTCCTTCATAGCTTGAAATTGGAAGGTCTTAGAAGCTTGAAACCAAGCGCATACAACACAAGGGGCCTCAATGAGCTACTGGCCGCTCACTGGTGGCTCCAGCGCACGCGGTTCAGTCGCATCATTCACTCTGATGTGGTGTTCATGAAGTTGGGTGTTGAGGTGCATGTACTGCATTGTGACAGAAAGTCACTTTACAACATCTTACAAGCCCAATGTGGATTTTGAAAAAAGTTTCCACGAGTGCATGTTTTGGCCGTCTCAGCCAACTGTCATGAAATATGAAAAGTAAACGTGTCTTCACTTTTCCTTCATAGCTTGAAATTGGAAGGTCTTAGAAGCTTGAAACCAAGCGCATACAACACAAGGGGCCTCAATGAGCTACTGGCCGCTCACTGGTGGCTCCAGCGCACGCGGTTCAGTCGCATCATTCACTCTGATGTGGTTTTCATGAAGTTGGGTGTTGAGGTGCATGTACTGCATTGTGACAGAAAGTCACTTTACAACATCTTACAAGCCCAAAGTGGATTTTGAAAAAAGTTTCCACGAGTGCATGTTTTGGCCGTCTCAGCCAACTGTCATGAAATGTGAAAAGTAAACGTGTCTTCACTTTTCCTTCATAGCTTGAAATTGGAAGGTCTTAGAAGCTTGAAACCAAGCGCATACAACACAAGGGGCCTCAATGAGCTACTGGCCGCTCACTGGTGGCTCCAGCGAACGCGGTTCAGTCGCATCATTCACTCTGATGTGGTGTTCATGAAGTTGGGTGTTGAGGTGCATGTACCGCATTGTGACAGAAAGTCACTTTACAACATCTTACAAGCCCAAAGTGGATTTTGAAAAAAGTTTCCACGAGTGCATGTTTTGGCCGTCTCAGCCAACTGTCATGAAATGTGAAAAGTAAACGTGTCTTCACTTTTCCTTCATAGCTTGAAATTGGAAGGTCTTAGAAGCTTGAAACCAAGCGCATACAACACAAGGGGCCTCAATGAGCTACTGGCCGCTCACTGGTGGCTCCAGCGCACGTGGTTCAGTCGCATCATTCACTCTGATGTGGTGTTCATGAAGTTGGGTGTTGAGGTGCATGTACTGCATTGTGACAGAAAGTCACTTTACAACATCTTACAAGCCCAAAGTGGATTTCGAAAGAAGTGTCCACGAGTGCATGTTTTGGCCGTCTCAGCCAACTGTCATGAAATGTGAAAAGTAAACGTGTCTTCACTTTTCCTTCATAGCTTGAAATTGGAAGGTCTTAGAAGCTTGAAACCAAGCGCATACAACACAACAATACAACAGTGAGCGGCCTCAATGAGCTACTGGCCGCTCACTGGTGGCTCCAGCGCACGCGGTTCAGTCGCATCATTCACTCTGATGTGGTGTTCATGAAGTTGGGTGTTGAGGTGCATGTACTGCATTGTGACAGAAAGTCACTTTACAACATCTTACAAGCTCAAAGTGGATTTTGAAAAAAGTTTCCACGAGTGCATGTTTTGGCCGTCTCAGCCAACTGTCATGAAATGTGAAAAGTAAACGTGTCTTCACTTTTCCTTCATAGCTTGAAATTGGAAGGTCTTAGAAGCTTGAAACCAAGCGCATACAACACAAGGGGCCTCAATGAGCTACTGGCCGCTCACTGGTGGCTCCAGCGCACGCGGTTCAGTCGCATCATTCACTCTGATGTGGTGTTCATGAAGTTGGGTGTTGAGGTGCATGTACTGCATTGTGACAGAAAGTCACTTTACAACATCTTACAAGCCCAAAGTGGATTTTGAAAAAAGTTTCCACGAGTGCATGTTTTGGCCGTCTCAGCCAACTGTCATGAAATGTGAAAAGTAAACGTGTCTTCACTTTTCCTTCATAGCTTGAAATTGGAAGGTCTTAGAAGCTTGAAACCAAGCGCATACAACACAAGGGGCCTCAATGAGCTACTGGCCGCTCACTGGTGGCTCCAGCGCACGCGGTTCAGTCGCATCATTCACTCTGATGTGGTGTTCATGAAGTTGGGTGTTGAGGTGCATGTACTGCATTGTGACAGAAAGTCACTTTACAACATCTTACAAGCCCAAAGTGGATTTTGAAAAAAGTTTCCACGAGTGCATGTTTTGGCCGTCTCAGCCAACTGTCATGAAATGTGAAAAGTAAACGTGTCTTCACTTTTCCTTCATAGCTTGAAATTGGAAGGTCTTAGAAGCTTGAAACCAAGCGCATACAACACAAGGGGCCTCAATGAGCTACTGGCCGCTCACTGGTGGCTCCAGCGCACGCGGTTCAGTCGCATCATTCACTCTGATGTGGTGTTCATGAAGTTGGGTGTTGAGGTGCATGTACTGCATTGTGACAGAAAGTCACTTTACAACATCTTACAAGCCCAATGTGGATTTTGAAAAAAGTTTCCACGAGTGCATGTTTTGGCCGTCTCAGCCAACTGTCATGAAATATGAAAAGTAAACGTGTCTTCACTTTTCCTTCATAGCTTGAAATTGGAAGGTCTTAGAAGCTTGAAACCAAGCGCATACAACACAAGGGGCCTCAATGAGCTACTGGCCGCTCACTGGTGGCTCCAGCGCACGCGGTTCAGTCGCATCATTCACTCTGATGTGGTGTTCATGAAGTTGGGTGTTGAGGTGCATGTACTGCATTGTGACAGAAAGTCACTTTACAACATCTTACAAGCCCAAAGTGGATTTTGAAAAAAGTTTCCACGAGTGCATGTTTTGGCCGTCTCAGCCAACTGTCATGAAATGTGAAAAGTAAACGTGTCTTCACTTTTCCTTCATAGCTTGAAATTGGAAGGTCTTAGAAGCTTGAAACCAAGCGCATACAACACAACAATACAACAGTGAGCGGCCTCAATGAGCTACTGGCCGCTCACTGGTGGCTCCAGCGCACGCGGTTCAGTCGCATCATTCACTCTGATGTGGTGTTCATGAAGTTGGGTGTTGAGGTGCATGTACTGCATTGTGACAGAAAGTCACTTTACAACATCTTACAAGCCCAAAGTGGATTTTGAAAAAACTTTCCACGAGTGCATGTTTTGGCCGTCTCAGCCAACTGTCATGAAATGTGAAAAGTAAACGTGTCTTCACTTTTCCTTCATAGCTTGAAATTGGAAGGTCTTAGAAGCTTGAAACCAAGCGCATACAACACAAGGGGCCTCAATGAGCTACTGGCCGCTCACTGGTGGCTCCAGCGCACGCGGTTCAGTCGCATCATTCACTCTGATGTGGTGTTCATGAAGTTGGGTGTTGAGGTACATGTACTGCATTGTGACAGAAAGTCACTTTACAACATCTTACAAGCCCAAAGTGGATTTTGAAAAAAGTTTCCACGAGTGCATGTTTTGGCCGTCTCAGCCAACTGTCATGAAATGTGAAAAGTAAACGTGTCTTCACTTTTCCTTCATAGCTTGAAATTGGAAGGTCTTAGAAGCTTGAAACCAAGCGCATACAACACAAGGGGCCTCAATGAGCTACTGGCCGCTCACTGGTGGCTCCAGCGCACGCGGTTCAGTCGCATCATTCACTCTGATGTGGTGTTCATGAAGTTGGGTGTTGAGGTGCATGTACTGCATTGTGACAGAAAGTCACTTTACAACATCTTACAAGCCCAAAGTGGATTTTGAAAAAAGTTTCCACGAGTGCATGTTTTGGCCGTCTCAGCCAACTGTCATGAAATATGAAAAGTAAACGTGTCTTCACTTTTCCTTCATAGCTTGAAATTGGATGGTCTTAGAAGCTTGAAACCAAGCGCATACAACACAAGGGGCCTCAATGAGCTACTGGCCGCTCACTGGTGGCTCCAGCGCACGCGGTTCAGTCGCATCATTCACTCTGATGTGGTGTTCATGAAGTTGGGTGTTGAGGTGCATGTACTGCATTGTGACAGAAAGTCACTTTACAACATCTTACAAGCCCAAAGTGGATTTTGAAAAAAGTGTCCACGAGTGCATGTTTTGGCCGTCTCAGCCAACTGTCATGAAATGTGAAAAGTAAACGTGTCTTCACTTTTCCTTCATAGCTTGAAATTGGAAGGTCTTAGAAGCTTGAAACCAAGCGCATACAACACAACAATACAACAGTGAGCGGCCTCAATGAGCTACTGGCCGCTCACTGGTGGCTCCAGCGCACGCGGTTCAGTCGCATCATTCACTCTGATGTGGTGTTCATGAAGTTGGGTGTTGAGGTGCATGTACTGCATTGTGACAGAAAGTCACTTTACAACATCTTACAAGCTCAAAGTGGATTTTGAAAAAAGTTTCCACGAGTGCATGTTTTGGCCGTCTCAGCCAACTGTCATGAAATGTGAAAAGTAAACGTGTCTTCACTTTTCCTTCATAGCTTGAAATTGGATGGTCTTAGAAGCTTGAAACCAAGCGCATACAACACAAGGGGCCTCAATGAGCTACTGGCCGCTCACTGGTGGCTCCAGCGCACGCGGTTCAGTCGCATCATTCACTCTGATGTGGTGTTCATGAAGTTGGGTGTTGAGGTGCATGTACTGCATTGTGACAGAAAGTCACTTTACAACATCTTACAAGCCTAAAGTGGATTTTGAAAAAACTTTCCACGAGTGCATGTTTTGGCCGTCTCAGCCAACTGTCATGAAATGTGAAAAGTAAACGTGTCTTCACTTTTCCTTCATAGCTTGAAATTGGAAGGTCTTAGAAGCTTGAAACCAAGCGCATACAACACAAGGGGCCTCAATTAGCTACTGGCCGCTCACTGGTGGCTCCAGCGCACGCGGTTCAGTCGCATCATTCACTCTGATGTGGTGTTCATGAAGTTGGGTGTTGAGGTACATGTACTGCATTGTGACAGAAAGTCACTTTACAACATCTTACAAGCCCAAAGTGGATTTTGAAAAAAGTTTCCACGAGTGCATGTTTTGGCCGTCTCAGCCAACTGTCATGAAATGTGAAAAGTAAACGTGTCTTCACTTTTCCTTCATAGCTTGAAATTGGAAGGTCTTAGAAGCTTGAAACCAAGCGCATACAACACAAGGGGCCTCAATGAGCTACTGGCCGCTCACTGGTGGCTCCAGCGCACGCGGTTCAGTCGCATCATTCACTCTGATGTGGTGTTCATGAAGTTGGGTGTTGAGGTGCATGTACTGCATTGTGACAGAAAGTCACTTTACAACAGGGGTGTCAAACTCTTTTTCACCGAGGGCCACATCAGCCCAATGGTTGCCCTCGAAGGGCCAGATGTAACTTCTAAGATTTGTAGCACCAGCCACAAAATCTTTAGCATCGGTAAAACTTCTAAAATCGAGAAGAGCAAAAGGTATCAGCATGACATGTTCTTTTTTATTATTGTTATGTTTTGTAAAAACAAAACACCACTGTCAGTTCCATACCGTTTGACTTTTCAATGAGGGTCACTGGTCAGTCAGGAAGAGATCGTGCCATGGATTCTTTTTTTTTTCATATTTCTGAGTTTTTAGATTCGAGTATATTCAACTTTACTGTCATTGCACGAGTGAAATACCAGTAACGAAATGCAGTTTTAGATCTAGCAAGTGATGCAAACGAGTAGGCTAACTGTCATGTCAAAAAGTGCATCCATATGAAATGCGTCACTAGCCTACACCGTTTCATACAAATACAGTAGAAGCGAACGGTCCCGGTGGACTTTTTCTTTGAAGTTTTAAAGTTGAAAGGTGCTGTGTGGATTCTATGTTGTTCGTTTTAAACTGAAATAAAAATGCAAAGCAACAGGGCGATTACTACAAACTTCTAGCATACCTCTGCTTGCCTGATATGAATGCACCTCTTCTCGGTCAGAATAGGCTTATTTTCGCTTTTGGCCAAACAATCACTTGCTCGATTAGCAAGGATTTGGAGCTGGATTTTTTGGATAATAGGACTACACACAATTATACATGCCTTTTAAACGTAGACGTAAACGTATCACGTAGTTTACAACTTACATCGATTCCCCTCTCAAAGAAGCACACACACTTCAAACAATTCACAGGCAGGCTAAACCGAGCGCGTAATTTAGGCGCTCCGTTCGCTAAAATAGTTTAGAAATACTGGTCTATTTTGTTTTCACACGTACACGTTGCTATCACATCTGATGTAGCCAGTTGCACTGATCATAGAGGAAGGTGGTTGATGTTGCCTCCCTGTCAGTCTCACATGTGTGCATTGTATTGCAGTGTATTGCCTATACGCAAAAACTGTATCGGACCTTTTAAGCTCTCGCGGGCCACATACTGTATCAGACCCTTAAAGCTCTCGCGGGCCATATGAAATGACGTGGCGGGCCACATCTGGCCCGCGGGCCTTGAGTTTGACACCTGTGCTTTACAACATCTTACAAGCCCAAAGTGGATTTTGAAAAAAGTTTCCACGAGTGCATGTTTTGGCCGTCTCAGCCAACTGTCATGAAATATGAAAAGTAAACGTGTCTTCACTTTTCCTTCATAGCTTGAAATTGGATGGTCTTAGAAGCTTGAAACCAAGCGCATACAACACAAGGGGCCTCAATGAGCTACTGGCCGCTCACTGGTGGCTCCAGCGCACGCGGTTCAGTCGCATCATTCACTCTGATGTGGTGTTCATGAAGTTGGGTGTTGAGGTGCATGTACTGCATTGTGACAGAAAGTCACTTTACAACATCTTACAAGCCCAAAGTGGATTTTGAAAAAAGTTTCCACGAGTGCATGTTTTGGCCGTCTCAGCCAACTGTCATGAAATATGAAAAGTAAACGTGTCTTCACTTTTCTTTCATAGCTTGAAATTGGAAGGTCTTAGAAGCTTGAAACCAAGCGCATACAACACAAGGGGCCTCAATGAGCTACTGGCCGCTCACTGGTGGCTCCAGCGCACGCGGTTCAGTCGCATCATTCACTCTGATGTGGTGTTCATGAAGTTGGGTGTTGAGGTGCATGTACTGCATTGTGACAGAAAGTCACTTTACAACATCTTACAAGCCCAAAGTGGATTTTGAAAAAAGTGTCCACGAGTGCATGTTTTGGCCGTCTCAGCCAACTGTCATGAAATGTGAAAAGTAAACGTGTCTTCACTTTTCCTTCATAGCTTGAAATTGGAAGGTCTTAGAAGCTTGAAACCAAGCGCATACAACACAACAATACAACAGTGAGCGGCCTCAATGAGCTACTGGCCGCTCACTGGTGGCTCCAGCGCACGCGGTTCAGTCGCATCATTCACTCTGATGTGGTGTTCATGAAGTTGGGTGTTGAGGTGCATGTACTGCATTGTGACAGAAAGTCACTTTACAACATCTTACAAGCCCAAAGTGGATTTTGAAAAAAGTGTCCACGAGTGCATGTTTTGGCCGTCTCAGCCAACTGTCATGAAATGTGAAAAGTAAACGTGTCTTCACTTTTCCTTCATAGCTTGAAATTGGAAGGTCTTAGAAGCTTGAAACCAAGCGCATACAACACAACAATACAACAGTGAGCGGCCTCAATGAGCTACTGGCCGCTCACTGGTGGCTCCAGCGCACGCGGTTCAGTCGCATCATTCACTCTGATGTGGTGTTCATGAAGTTGGGTGTTGAGGTGCATGTACTGCATTGTGACAGAAAGTCACTTTACAACATCTTACAAGCCCAAAGTGGATTTTGAAAAAAGTTTCCACGAGTGCATGTTTTGGCCGTCTCAGCCAACTGTCATGAAATGTGAAAAGTAAACGTGTCTTCACTTTTCCTTCATAGCTTGAAATTGGAAGGTCTTAGAAGCTTGAAACCAAGCGCATACAACACAAGGGGCCTCAATGAGCTACTGGCCGCTCACTGGTGGCTCCAGCGCACGCGGTTCAGTCGCATCATTCACTCTGATGTGGTGTTCATGAAGTTGGGTGTTGAGGTGCATGTACTGCATTGTGACAGAAAGTCACTTTACAACATCTTACAAGCCCAAAGTGGATTTTGAAAAAAGTTTCCACGAGTGCATGTTTTGGCCGTCTCAGCCAACTGTCATGAAATGTGAAAAGTAAACGTGTCTTCACTTTTCCTTCATAGCTTGAAATTGGAAGGTCTTAGAAGCTTGAAACCAAGCGCATACAACACAAGGGGCCTCAATGAGCTACTGGCCGCTCACTGGTGGCTCCAGCGCACGCGGTTCAGTCGCATCATTCACTCTGATGTGGTGTTCATGAAGTTGGGTGTTGAGGTGCATGTACTGCATTGTGACAGAAAGTCACTTTACAACATCTTACAAGCCCAAAGTGGATTTTGAAAAAAGTTTCCACGAGTGCATGTTTTGGCCGTCTCAGCCAACTGTCATGAAATATGAAAAGTAAACGTGTCTTCACTTTTCCTTCATAGCTTGAAATTGGATGGTCTTAGAAGCTTGAAACCAAGCGCATACAACACAAGGGGCCTCAATGAGCTACTGGCCGCTCACTGGTGGCTCCAGCGCACGCGGTTCAGTCGCATCATTCACTCTGATGTGGTGTTCATGAAGTTGGGTGTTGAGGTGCATGTACTGCATTGTGACAGAAAGTCACTTTACAACATCTTACAAGCCCAAAGTGGATTTTGAAAAAAGTTTCCACGAGTGCATGTTTTGGCCGTCTCAGCCAACTGTCATGAAATATGAAAAGTAAACGTGTCTTCACTTTTCTTTCATAGCTTGAAATTGGAAGGTCTTAGAAGCTTGAAACCAAGCGCATACAACACAAGGGGCCTCAATGAGCTACTGGCCGCTCACTGGTGGCTCCAGCGCACGCGGTTCAGTCGCATCATTCACTCTGATGTGGTGTTCATGAAGTTGGGTGTTGAGGTGCATGTACTGCATTGTGACAGAAAGTCACTTTACAACATCTTACAAGCCCAAAGTGGATTTTGAAAAAAGTGTCCACGAGTGCATGTTTTGGCCGTCTCAGCCAACTGTCATGAAATGTGAAAAGTAAACGTGTCTTCACTTTTCCTTCATAGCTTGAAATTGGAAGGTCTTAGAAGCTTGAAACCAAGCGCATACAACACAACAATACAACAGTGAGCGGCCTCAATGAGCTACTGGCCGCTCACTGGTGGCTCCAGCGCACGCGGTTCAGTCGCATCATTCACTCTGATGTGGTGTTCATGAAGTTGGGTGTTGAGGTGCATGTACTGCATTGTGACAGAAAGTCACTTTACAACATCTTACAAGCCCAAAGTGGATTTTGAAAAAAGTGTCCACGAGTGCATGTTTTGGCCGTCTCAGCCAACTGTCATGAAATGTGAAAAGTAAACGTGTCTTCACTTTTCCTTCATAGCTTGAAATTGGAAGGTCTTAGAAGCTTGAAACCAAGCGCATACAACACAACAATACAACAGTGAGCGGCCTCAATGAGCTACTGGCCGCTCACTGGTGGCTCCAGCGCACGCGGTTCAGTCGCATCATTCACTCTGATGTGGTGTTCATGAAGTTGGGTGTTGAGGTGCATGTACTGCATTGTGACAGAAAGTCACTTTACAACATCTTACAAGCCCAAAGTGGATTTTGAAAAAAGTTTCCACGAGTGCATGTTTTGGCCGTCTCAGCCAACTGTCATGAAATGTGAAAAGTAAACGTGTCTTCACTTTTCCTTCATAGCTTGAAATTGGAAGGTCTTAGAAGCTTGAAACCAAGCGCATACAACACAAGGGGCCTCAATGAGCTACTGGCCGCTCACTGGTGGCTCCAGCGCACGCGGTTCAGTCGCATCATTCACTCTGATGTGGTGTTCATGAAGTTGGGTGTTGAGGTGCATGTACTGCATTGTGACAGAAAGTCACTTTACAACATCTTACAAGCCCAAAGTGGATTTTGAAAAAAGTTTCCACGAGTGCATGTTTTGGCCGTCTCAGCCAACTGTCATGAAATGTGAAAAGTAAACGTGTCTTCACTTTTCCTTCATAGCTTGAAATTGGAAGGTCTTAGAAGCTTGAAACCAAGCGCATACAACACAAGGGGCCTCAATGAGCTACTGGCCGCTCACTGGTGGCTCCAGCGCACGCGGTTCAGTCGCATCATTCACTCTGATGTGGTGTTCATGAAGTTGGGTGTTGAGGTGCATGTACTGCATTGTGACAGAAAGTCACTTTACAACATCTTACAAGCCCAAAGTGGATTTTGAAAAAAGTTTCCACGAGTGCATGTTTTGGCCGTCTCAGCCAACTGTCATGAAATGTGAAAAGTAAACGTGTCTTCACTTTTCCTTCATAGCTTGAAATTGGAAGGTCTTAGAAGCTTGAAACCAAGCGCATACAACACAAGGGGCCTCAATGAGCTACTGGCCGCTCACTGGTGGCTCCAGCGCACGCGGTTCAGTCGCATCATTCACTCTGATGTGGTGTTCATGAAGTTGGGTGTTGAGGTGCATGTACTGCATTGTGACAGAAAGTCACTTTACAACATCTTACAAGCCCAAAGTGGATTTTGAAAAAAGTGTCCACGAGTGCATGTTTTGGCCGTCTCAGCCAACTGTCATGAAATGTGAAAAGTAAACGTGTCTTCACTTTTCCTTCATAGCTTGAAATTGGAAGGTCTTAGAAGCTTGAAACCAAGCGCATACAACACAACAATACAACAGTGAGCGGCCTCAATGAGCTACTGGCCGCTCACTGGTGGCTCCAGCGCACGCGGTTCAGTCGCATCATTCACTCTGATGTGGTGTTCATGAAGTTGGGTGTTGAGGTGCATGTACTGCATTGTGACAGAAAGTCACTTTACAACATCTTACAAGCCCAAAGTGGATTTTGAAAAAAGTTTCCACGAGTGCATGTTTTGGCCGTCTCAGCCAACTGTCATGAAATGTGAAAAGTAAACGTGTCTTCACTTTTCCTTCATAGCTTGAAATTGGAAGGTCTTAGAAGCTTGAAACCAAGCGCATACAACACAAGGGGCCTCAATGAGCTACTGGCCGCTCACTGGTGGCTCCAGCGCACGCGGTTCAGTCGCATCATTCACTCTGATGTGGTGTTCATGAAGTTGGGTGTTGAGGTGCATGTACTGCATTGTGACAGAAAGTCACTTTACAACATCTTACAAGCCCAAAGTGGATTTTGAAAAAAGTTTCCACGAGTGCATGTTTTGGCCGTCTCAGCCAACTGTCATGAAATGTGAAAAGTAAACGTGTCTTCACTTTTCCTTCATAGCTTGAAATTGGAAGGTCTTAGAAGCTTGAAACCAAGCGCATACAACACAAGGGGCCTCAATGAGCTACTGGCCGCTCACTGGTGGCTCCAGCGCACGCGGTTCAGTCGCATCATTCACTCTGATGTGGTGTTCATGAAGTTGGGTGTTGAGGTGCATGTACTGCATTGTGACAGAAAGTCACTTTACAACATCTTACAAGCCCAAAGTGGATTTTGAAAAAAGTTTCCACGAGTGCATGTTTTGGCCGTCTCAGCCAACTGTCATGAAATGTGAAAAGTAAACGTGTCTTCACTTTTCCTTCATAGCTTGAAATTGGAAGGTCTTAGAAGCTTGAAACCAAGCGCATACAACACAAGGGGCCTCAATGAGCTACTGGCCGCTCACTGGTGGCTCCAGCGCACGCGGTTCAGTCGCATCATTCACTCTGATGTGGTGTTCATGAAGTTGGGTGTTGAGGTGCATGTACTGCATTGTGACAGAAAGTCACTTTACAACATCTTACAAGCCCAAAGTGGATTTTGAAAAAAGTGTCCACGAGTGCATGTTTTTGCCGTCTCAGCCAACTGTCATGAAATGTGAAAAGTAAACGTGTCTTCACTTTTCCTTCATAGCTTGAAATTGGAAGGTCTTAGAAGCTTGAAACCAAGCGCATACAACACAACAATACAACAGTGAGCGGCCTCAATGAGCTACTGGCCGCTCACTGGTGGCTCCAGCGCACGCGGTTCAGTCGCATCATTCACTCTGATGTGGTGTTCATGAAGTTGGGTGTTGAGGTGCATGTACTGCATTGTGACAGAAAGTCACTTTACAACATCTTACAAGCTCAAAGTGGATTTTGAAAAAAGTTTCCACGAGTGCATGTTTTGGCCGTCTCAGCCAACTGTCATGAAATGTGAAAAGTAAACGTGTCTTCACTTTTCCTTCATAGCTTGAAATTGGATGGTCTTAGAAGCTTGAAACCAAGCGCATACAACACAAGGGGCCTCAATGAGCTACTGGCCGCTCACTGGTGGCTCCAGCGCACGCGGTTCAGTCGCATCATTCACTCTGATGTGGTGTTCATGAAGTTGGGTGTTGAGGTGCATGTACTGCATTGTGACAGAAAGTCACTTTACAACATCTTACAAGCCCAAAGTGGATTTTGAAAAAAGTTTCCACGAGTGCATGTTTTGGCCGTCTCAGCCAACTGTCATGAAATGTGAAAAGTAAACGTGTCTTCACTTTTCCTTCATAGCTTGAAATTGGATGGTCTTAGAAGCTTGAAACCAAGCGCATACAACACAAGGGGCCTCAATGAGCTACTGGCCGCTCACTGGTGGCTCCAGCGCACGCGGTTCAGTCGCATCATTCACTCTGATGTGGTGTTCATGAAGTTGGGTGTTGAGGTGCATGTACTGCATTGTGACAGAAAGTCACTTTACAACATCTTACAAGCCCAAAGTGGATTTTGAAAAAACTTTCCACGAGTGCATGTTTTGGCCGTCTCAGCCAACTGTCATGAAATGTGAAAAGTAAACGTGTCTTCACTTTTCCTTCATAGCTTGAAATTGGAAGGTCTTAGAAGCTTGAAACCAAGCGCATACAACACAAGGGGCCTCAATGAGCTACTGGCCGCTCACTGGTGGCTCCAGCGCACGCGGTTCAGTCGCATCATTCACTCTGATGTGGTGTTCATGAAGTTGGGTGTTGAGGTACATGTACTGCATTGTGACAGAAAGTCACTTTACAACATCTTACAAGCCCAAAGTGGATTTTGAAAAAAGTTTCCACGAGTGCATGTTTTGGCCGTCTCAGCCAACTGTCATGAAATGTGAAAAGTAAACGTGTCTTCACTTTTCCTTCATAGCTTGAAATTGGAAGGTCTTAGAAGCTTGAAACCAAGCGCATACAACACAAGGGGCCTCAATGAGCTACTGGCCGCTCACTGGTGGCTCCAGCGCACGCGGTTCAGTCGCATCATTCACTCTGATGTGGTGTTCATGAAGTTGGGTGTTGAGGTGCATGTACTGCATTGTGACAGAAAGTCACTTTACAACATCTTACAAGCCCAAAGTGGATTTTGAAAAAAGTTTCCACGAGTGCATGTTTTGGCCGTCTCAGCCAACTGTCATGAAATATGAAAAGTAAACGTGTCTTCACTTTTCCTTCATAGCTTGAAATTGGATGGTCTTAGAAGCTTGAAACCAAGCGCATACAACACAAGGGGCCTCAATGAGCTACTGGCCGCTCACTGGTGGCTCCAGCGCACGCGGTTCAGTCGCATCATTCACTCTGATGTGGTGTTCATGAAGTTGGGTGTTGAGGTGCATGTACTGCATTGTGACAGAAAGTCACTTTACAACATCTTACAAGCCCAAAGTGGATTTTGAAAAAAGTTTCCACGAGTGCATGTTTTGGCCGTCTCAGCCAACTGTCATGAAATATGAAAAGTAAACGTGTCTTCACTTTTCTTTCATAGCTTGAAATTGGAAGGTCTTAGAAGCTTGAAACCAAGCGCATACAACACAAGGGGCCTCAATGAGCTACTGGCCGCTCACTGGTGGCTCCAGCGCACGCGGTTCAGTGGCATCATTCACTCTGATGTGGTGTTCATGAAGTTGGGTGTTGAGGTGCATGTACTGCATTGTGACAGAAAGTCACTTTACAACATCTTACAAGCCCAAAGTGGATTTTGAAAAAAGTTTCCACGAGTGCATGTTTTGGCCGTCTCAGCCAACTGTCATGAAATATGAAAAGTAAACGTGTCTTCACTTTTCTTTCATAGCTTGAAATTGGAAGGTCTTAGAAGCTTGAAACCAAGCGCATACAACACAAGGGGCCTCAATGAGCTACTGGCCGCTCACTGGTGGCTCCAGCGCACGCGGTTCAGTCGCATCATTCACTCTGATGTGGTGTTCATGAAGTTGGGTGTTGAGGTGCATGTACTGCATTGTGACAGAAAGTCACTTTACAACATCTTACAAGCCCAAAGTGGATTTTGAAAAAAGTGTCCACGAGTGCATGTTTTGGCCGTCTCAGCCAACTGTCATGAAATGTGAAAAGTAAACGTGTCTTCACTTTTCCTTCATAGCTTGAAATTGGAAGGTCTTAGAAGCTTGAAACCAAGCGCATACAACACAACAATACAACAGTGAGCGGCCTCAATGAGCTACTGGCCGCTCACTGGTGGCTCCAGCGCACGCGGTTCAGTCGCATCATTCACTCTGATGTGGTGTTCATGAAGTTGGGTGTTGAGGTGCATGTACTGCATTGTGACAGAAAGTCACTTTACAACATCTTACAAGCCCAATGTGGATTTTGAAAAAAGTTTCCACGAGTGCATGTTTTGGCCGTCTCAGCCAACTGTCATGAAATATGAAAAGTAAACGTGTCTTCACTTTTCCTTCATAGCTTGAAATTGGATGGTCTTAGAAGCTTGAAACCAAGCGCATACAACACAGGGGGCCTCAATGAGCTACTGGCCGCTCACTGGTGGCTCCAGCGCACGCGGTTCAGTCGCATCATTCACTCTGATGTGGTGTTCATGAAGTTGGGTGTTGAGGTGCATGTACTGCATTGTGACAGAAAGTCACTTTACAACATCTTACAAGCTCAAAGTGGATTTTGAAAAAAGTTTCCACGAGTGCATGTTTTGGCCGTCTCAGCCAACTGTCATGAAATGTGAAAAGTAAACGTGTCTTCACTTTTCCTTCATAGCTTGAAATTGGATGGTCTTAGAAGCTTGAAACCAAGCGCATACAACACAAGGGGCCTCAATGAGCTACTGGCCGCTCACTGGTGGCTCCAGCGCACGCGGTTCAGTCGCATCATTCACTCTGATGTGGTGTTCATGAAGTTGGGTGTTGAGGTGCATGTACTGCATTGTGACAGAAAGTCACTTTACAACATCTTACAAGCCCAATGTGGATTTTGAAAAAAGTTTCCACGAGTGCATGTTTTGGCCGTCTCAGCCAACTGTCATGAAATATGAAAAGTAAACTTGTCTTCACTTTTCTTTCATAGCTTGAAATTGGAAGGTCTTAGAAGCTTGAAACCAAGCGCATACAACACAAGGGGCCTCAATGAGCTACTGGCCGCTCACTGGTGGCTCCAGCGCACGCGGTTCAGTCGCATCATTCACTCTGATGTGGTGTTCATGAAGTTGGGTGTTGAGGTGCATGTACTGCATTGTGACAGAAAGTCACTTTACAACATCTTACAAGCCCAAAGTGGATTTTGAAAAAAGTGTCCACGAGTGCATGTTTTGGCCGTCTCAGCCAACTGTCATGAAATGTGAAAAGTAAACGTGTCTTCACTTTTCCTTCATAGCTTGAAATTGGAAGGTCTTAGAAGCTTGAAACCAAGCGCATACAACACAACAATACAACAGTGAGCGGCCTCAATGAGCTACTGGCCGCTCACTGGTGGCTCCAGCGCACGCGGTTCAGTCGCATCATTCACTCTGATGTGGTGTTCATGAAGTTGGGTGTTGAGGTGCATGTACTGCATTGTGACAGAAAGTCACTTTACAACATCTTACAAGCTCAAAGTGGATTTTGAAAAAAGTTTCCACGAGTGCATGTTTTGGCCGTCTCAGCCAACTGTCATGAAATGTGAAAAGTAAACGTGTCTTCACTTTTCCTTCATAGCTTGAAATTGGATGGTCTTAGAAGCTTGAAACCAAGCGCATACAACACAAGGGGCCTCAATGAGCTACTGGCCGCTCACTGGTGGCTCCAGCGCACGCGGTTCAGTCGCATCATTCACTCTGATGTGGTGTTCATGAAGTTGGGTGTTGAGGTGCATGTACTGCATTGTGACAGAAAGTCACTTTACAACATCTTACAAGCCCAATGTGGATTTTGAAAAAAGTTTCCACGAGTGCATGTTTTGGCCGTCTCAGCCAACTGTCATGAAATATGAAAAGTAAACTTGTCTTCACTTTTCTTTCATAGCTTGAAATTGGAAGGTCTTAGAAGCTTGAAACCAAGCGCATACAACACAAGGGGCCTCAATGAGCTACTGGCCGCTCACTGGTGGCTCCAGCGCACGCGGTTCAGTCGCATCATTCACTCTGATGTGGTGTTCATGAAGTTGGGTGTTGAGGTGCATGTACTGCATTGTGACAGAAAGTCACTTTACAACATCTTACAAGCCCAAAGTGGATTTTGAAAAAAGTGTCCACGAGTGCATGTTTTGGCCGTCTCAGCCAACTGTCATGAAATGTGAAAAGTAAACGTGTCTTCACTTTTCCTTCATAGCTTGAAATTGGAAGGTCTTAGAAGCTTGAAACCAAGCGCATACAACACAACAATACAACAGTGAGCGGCCTCAATGAGCTACTGGCCGCTCACTGGTGGCTCCAGCGCACGCGGTTCAGTCGCATCATTCACTCTGATGTGGTGTTCATGAAGTTGGGTGTTGAGGTGCATGTACTGCATTGTGACAGAAAGTCACTTTACAACATCTTACAAGCCCAATGTGGATTTTGAAAAAAGTTTCCACGAGTGCATGTTTTGGCCGTCTCAGCCAACTGTCATGAAATATGAAAAGTAAACGTGTCTTCACTTTTCCTTCATAGCTTGAAATTGGATGGTCTTAGAAGCTTGAAACCAAGCGCATACAACACAGGGGGCCTCAATGAGCTACTGGCCGCTCACTGGTGGCTCCAGCGCACGCGGTTCAGTCGCATCATTCACTCTGATGTGGTGTTCATGAAGTTGGGTGTTGAGGTGCATGTACTGCATTGTGACAGAAAGTCACTTTACAACATCTTACAAGCTCAAAGTGGATTTTGAAAAAAGTTTCCACGAGTGCATGTTTTGGCCGTCTCAGCCAACTGTCATGAAATGTGAAAAGTAAACGTGTCTTCACTTTTCCTTCATAGCTTGAAATTGGATGGTCTTAGAAGCTTGAAACCAAGCGCATACAACACAAGGGGCCTCAATGAGCTACTGGCCGCTCACTGGTGGCTCCAGCGCACGCGGTTCAGTCGCATCATTCACTCTGATGTGGTGTTCATGAAGTTGGGTGTTGAGGTGCATGTACTGCATTGTGACAGAAAGTCACTTTACAACATCTTACAAGCCCAATGTGGATTTTGAAAAAAGTTTCCACGAGTGCATGTTTTGGCCGTCTCAGCCAACTGTCATGAAATATGAAAAGTAAACTTGTCTTCACTTTTCTTTCATAGCTTGAAATTGGAAGGTCTTAGAAGCTTGAAACCAAGCGCATACAACACAAGGGGCCTCAATGAGCTACTGGCCGCTCACTGGTGGCTCCAGCGCACGCGGTTCAGTCGCATCATTCACTCTGATGTGGTGTTCATGAAGTTGGGTGTTGAGGTGCATGTACTGCATTGTGACAGAAAGTCACTTTACAACATCTTACAAGCCCAAAGTGGATTTTGAAAAAAGTTTCCACGAGTGCATGTTTTGGCCGTCTCAGCCAACTGTCATGAAATATGAAAAGTAAACGTGTCTTCACTTTTCTTTCATAGCTTGAAATTGGAAGGTCTTAGAAGCTTGAAACCAAGCGCATACAACACAAGGGGCCTCAATGAGCTACTGGCCGCTCACTGGTGGCTCCAGCGCACGCGGTTCAGTGGCATCATTCACTCTGATGTGGTGTTCATGAAGTTGGGTGTTGAGGTGCATGTACTGCATTGTGACAGAAAGTCACTTTACAACATCTTACAAGCCCAAAGTGGATTTTGAAAAAAGTGTCCACGAGTGCATGTTTTGGCCGTCTCAGCCAACTGTCATGAAATGTGAAAAGTAAACGTGTCTTCACTTTTCCTTCATAGCTTGAAATTGGAAGGTCTTAGAAGCTTGAAACCAAGCGCATACAACACAACAATACAACAGTGAGCGGCCTCAATGAGCTACTGGCCGCTCACTGGTGGCTCCAGCGCACGCGGTTCAGTCGCATCATTCACTCTGATGTGGTGTTCATGAAGTTGGGTGTTGAGGTGCATGTACTGCATTGTGACAGAAAGTCACTTTACAACATCTTACAAGCCCAATGTGGATTTTGAAAAAAGTTTCCACGAGTGCATGTTTTGGCCGTCTCAGCCAACTGTCATGAAATATGAAAAGTAAACGTGTCTTCACTTTTCCTTCATAGCTTGAAATTGGAAGGTCTTAGAAGCTTGAAACCAAGCGCATACAACACAAGGGGCCTCAATGAGCTACTGGCCGCTCACTGGTGGCTCCAGCGCACGCGGTTCAGTCGCATCATTCACTCTGATGTGGTGTTCATGAAGTTGGGTGTTGATTTGCATGTACTGCATTGTGACAGAAAGTCACTTTACAACATCTTACAAGCCCAATGTGGATTTTGAAAAAAGTTTCCACGAGTGCATGTTTTGGCCGTCTCAGCCAACTGTCATGAAATATGAAAAGTAAACGTGTCTTCACTTTTCTTTCATAGCTTGAAATTGGAAGGTCTTAGAAGCTTGAAACCAAGCGCATACAACACAAGGGGCCTCAATGAGCTACTGGCCGCTCACTGGTGGCTCCAGCGCACGCGGTTCAGTCGCATCATTCACTCTGATGTGGTGTTCATGAAGTTGGGTGTTGAGGTGCATGTACTGCATTGTGACAGAAAGTCACTTTACAACATCTTACAAGCCCAATGTGGATTTTGAAAAAAGTTTCCACGAGTGCATGTTTTGGCCGTCTCAGCCAACTGTCATGAAATATGAAAAGTAAACGTGTCTTCACTTTTCCTTCATAGCTTGAAATTGGATGGTCTTAGAAGCTTGAAACCAAGCGCATACAACACAAGGGGCCTCAATGAGCTACTGGCCGCTCACTGGTGGCTCCAGCGCACGCGGTTCAGTCGCATCATTCACTCTGATGTGGTGTTCATGAAGTTGGGTGTTGAGGTGCATGTACTGCATTGTGACAGAAAGTCACTTTACAACATCTTACAAGCCCAAAGTGGATTTTGAAAAAAGTTTCCACGAGTGCATGTTTTGGCCGTCTCAGCCAACTGTCATGACATGTGAAAAGTAAACGTGTCTTCACTTTTCCTTCATAGCTTGAAATTGGAAGGTCTTAGAAGCTTGAAACCAAGCGCATACAACACAAGGGGCCTCAATGAGCTACTGTCCGCTCACTGGTGGCTCCAGCGCACGCGGTTCAGTCGCATCATTCACTCTGATGTGGTGTTCATGAAGTTGGGTGTTGAGGTGCATGTACTGCATTGTGACAGAAAGTCACTTTACAACATCTTACAAGCCCAATGTGGATTTTGAAAAAAGTTTCCACGAGTGCATGTTTTGGCCGTCTCAGCCAACTGTCATGAAATATGAAAAGTAAACGTGTCTTCACTTTTCCTTCATAGCTTGAAATTGGATGGTCTTAGAAGCTTGAAACCAAGCGCATACAACACAGGGGGCCTCAATGAGCTACTGGCCGCTCACTGGTGGCTCCAGCGCACCCGGTTCAGTCGCATCATTCACTCTGATGTGGTGTTCATGAAGTTGGGTGTTGAGGTGCATGTACTGCATTGTGACAGAAAGTAACTTTACAACATCTTACAAGCTCAAAGTGGATTTTGAAAAAAGTTTCCACGAGTGCATGTTTTGGCCGTCTCAGCCAACTGTCATGAAATGTGAAAAGTAAACGTGTCTTCACTTTTCCTTCATAGCTTGAAATTGGATGGTCTTAGAAGCTTGAAACCAAGCGCATACAACACAAGGGGCCTCAATGAGCTACTGGCCGCTCACTGGTGGCTCCAGCGCACGCGGTTCAGTCGCATCATTCACTCTGATGTGGTGTTCATGAAGTTGGGTGTTGAGGTGCATGTACTGCATTGTGACAGAAAGTCACTTTACAACATCTTACAAGCCCAAAGTGGATTTTGAAAAAAGTTTCCACGAGTGCATGTTTTGGCCGTCTCAGCCAACTGTCATGAAATGTGAAAAGTAAACGTGTCTTCACTTTTCCTTCATAGCTTGAAATTGGAAGGTCTTAGAAGCTTGAAACCAAGCGCATACAACACAAGGGGCCTCAATGAGCTACTGGCCGCTCACTGGTGGCTCCAGCGCACGCGGTTCAGTCGCATCATTCACTCTGATGTGGTGTTCATGAAGTTGGGTGTTGAGGTGCATGTACTGCATTGTGACAGAAAGTCACTTTACAACATCTTACAAGCCCAATGTGGATTTTGAAAAAAGTTTCCACGAGTGCATGTTTTGGCCGTCTCAGCCAACTGTCATGAAATATGAAAAGTAAACGTGTCTTCACTTTTCTTTCAAAGCTTGAAATTGGAAGGTCTTAGAAGCTTGAAACCAAGCGCATACAACACAAGGGGCCTCAATGAGCTACTGGCCGCTCACTGGTGGCTCCAGCGCACGCGGTTCAGTCGCATCATTCACTCTGATGTGGTGTTCATGAAGTTGGGTGTTGAGGTGCATGTACTGCATTGTGACAGAAAGTCACTTTACAACATCTTACAAGCCCAATGTGGATTTTGAAAAAAGTTTCCACGAGTGCATGTTTTGGCCGTCTCAGCCAACTGTCATGAAATATGAAAAGTAAACGTGTCTTCACTTTTCCTTCATAGCTTGAAATTGGATGGTCTTAGAAGCTTGAAACCAAGCGCATACAACACAAGGGGCCTCAATGAGCTACTGGCCGCTCACTGGTGGCTCCAGCGCACGCGGTTCAGTCGCATCATTCACTCTGATGTGGTGTTCATGAAGTTGGGTGTTGAGGTGCATGTACTGCATTGTGACAGAAAGTCACTTTACAACATCTTACAAGCCCAAAGTGGATTTTGAAAAAAGTTTCCACGAGTGCATGTTTTGGCCGTCTCAGCCAACTGTCATGACATGTGAAAAGTAAACGTGTCTTCACTTTTCCTTCATAGCTTGAAATTGGAAGGTCTTAGAAGCTTGAAACCAAGCGCATACAACACAAGGGGCCTCAATGAGCTACTGTCCGCTCACTGGTGGCTCCAGCGCACGCGGTTCAGTCGCATCATTCACTCTGATGTGGTGTTCATGAAGTTGGGTGTTGAGGTGCATGTACTGCATTGTGACAGAAAGTCACTTTACAACATCTTACAAGCCCAATGTGGATTTTGAAAAAAGTTTCCACGAGTGCATGTTTTGGCCGTCTCAGCCAACTGTCATGAAATATGAAAAGTAAACGTGTCTTCACTTTTCCTTCATAGCTTGAAATTGGATGGTCTTAGAAGCTTGAAACCAAGCGCATACAACACAGGGGGCCTCAATGAGCTACTGGCCGCTCACTGGTGGCTCCAGCGCACCCGGTTCAGTCGCATCATTCACTCTGATGTGGTGTTCATGAAGTTGGGTGTTGAGGTGCATGTACTGCATTGTGACAGAAAGTAACTTTACAACATCTTACAAGCTCAAAGTGGATTTTGAAAAAAGTTTCCACGAGTGCATGTTTTGGCCGTCTCAGCCAACTGTCATGAAATGTGAAAAGTAAACGTGTCTTCACTTTTCCTTCATAGCTTGAAATTGGATGGTCTTAGAAGCTTGAAACCAAGCGCATACAACACAAGGGGCCTCAATGAGCTACTGGCCGCTCACTGGTGGCTCCAGCGCACGCGGTTCAGTCGCATCATTCACTCTGATGTGGGGTTCATGAAGTTGGGTGTTGAGGTGCATGTACTGCATTGTGACAGAAAGTCACTTTACAACATCTTACAAGCCCAATGTGGATTTTGAAAAAAGTTTCCACGAGTGCATGTTTTGGCCGTCTCAGCCAACTGTCATGAAATATGAAAAGTAAACGTGTCTTCACTTTTCTTTCATAGCTTGAAATTGGAAGGTCTAAGAAGCTTGAAACCAAGCGCATACAACACAAGGGGCCTCAATGAGCTACTGGCCGCTCACTGGTGGCTCCAGCGCACGCGGTTCAGTCGCATCATTCACTCTGATGTGGTGTTCATGAAGTTGGGTGTTGAGGTGCATGTACTGCATTGTGACAGAAAGTCACTTTACAACATCTTACAAGCCCAATGTGGATTTTGAAAAAAGTTTCCACGAGTGCATGTTTTGGCCGTCTCAGCCAACTGTCATGAAATGTGAAAAGTAAACGTGTCTTCACTTTTCCTTCATAGCTTGAAATTGGATGGTCTTAGAAGCTTGAAACCAAGCGCATACAACACAAGGGGCCTCAATGAGCTACTGGCCGCTCACTGGTGGCTCCAGCGCACGCGGTTCAGTCGCATCATTCACTCTGATGTGGTGTTCATGAAGTTGGGTGTTGAGGTGCATGTACTGCATTGTGACAGAAAGTCACTTTACAACATCTTACAAGCCCAAAGTGGATTTTGAAAAAAGTTTCCACGAGTGCATGTTTTGGCCGTCTCAGCCAACTGTCATGAAATGTGAAAAGTAAACGTGTCTTCACTTTTCCTTCATAGCTTGAAATTGGAAGGTCTTAGAAGCTTGAAACCAAGCGCATACAACACAAGGGGCCTCAATGAGCTACTGGCCGCTCACTGGTGGCTCCAGCGCACGCGGTTCAGTCGCATCATTAGAGTGCATGAAAATGCACTCTACTGTTATCCGGTTTCTTCTTATTATTATAGGCGATTATTATTCTTCTTCTAACGCTTTTTGTGCGTGCAATTCAGCTTCAACCGTTTAACATAGAAACTTCATTCAAACTGCGCTGCGTAGGTCTTACTTAGGTGACTTCAGCTATGTATTTTTCAACTTTGTAACTTTTATACTTTTTGAACTATTAAATAAAAACTAGAGAATGTAATTCCAGGGAAATTACGAGTGCATGAAAATGCAAAAATGTATAGATACAGTAGATAATGTAGATATAGTTACTAAGATGTAGCTAGGGTAAACATGGTGGTTGCATAGTTTAAAGAAAGCTGATAGTGTGAAGGTAGACAGTTTAAAGCTTAAACATTACAGTTCTAACTGAACTAATGATTTCTAGCAATTATGCTAACAATGCTAACAATGCTAGCTATGCTAACAATGCTAACCAGGCTGATTAGCTAACTTAGCTAATCATTTCTAACAGTTATGCTAAAAATGCTAACTATGCTAACAATGCCAACTATGCTAACAATGCTAACCAGGTTGATTAGCTAACCTTAGCTAATCATTTCTAGCAGTTATGCTAAAATGCTAACTATGCTAACTAGCTAACTTGCTAGTGAGGACTTTTATTTTGAAACATTTGTTGATAGGGTATCTATGGTGGCCACTATCAGGAATAAAGAAGTTACTGTAGTAAAATCATGTTGGTTGCTATGGAAACGGTCATAAACGCTTGATTTTAATGGTTGCTATGTTGGTTGCTAGGTACATGGAGGTTTCATGTAGTTGACTGGAGGCATAGTTGATGATAACTGACGGTTGGAATGGTTGAACAGTTAAATAGTTGAGTAGTTTCAATGGTTAAATGATTAAATAGTGTATTATTGCAGTGAGGACTTTTATTTTGAAACAGTTGTGGACAGAGGAAACAGTTTAACAGGATATGTGTAGTCTTCAGAGAGATTGTATGCTTAAAGCCTGAGAGAAACTGACAGTTGGTGCCCAGGTGGCTGACCAGCTGGGGTAACATTCTAATTGCTGCCATGATGTCATAATGAGCAATGTTAAGTCTATGGGGGAAATTTGAATAGTTTTTATTTAATAGTTCAAAAAGTATAAAAGTTACAAAGTTGAAAAATACATAGCTGAAGTCACCTAAGTAAGACCTACGCACCGCAGTTTGAATGAAGTTTCTACGTTAAACGGTTGAAGCTGAATTGCGCGCACAAAAACGTTAGAGGAAAAATAATAATAACTAGAAATGCAATTCCAAGGAATTACCAGTGCATGAAAATGCAAAAATAGATAGATAATGTAGATATGGTTACTAAGGTGTAGCTAGGGTAAACATGGTGGTTGCATAGTTTACAGAGAGTTGATAGTGTGAAGGTAGACAGTTTAAAGATGAAACATTCCAGCTCTAACTTAACTAATGATTTCTATTCATGTTAAAATGTTGATGAGCTAACTTAGGTAATGATTTCTAGCAGTTACGCTAAAAATGCTAATTATGCTAGCAATGCTAACTTTATTAACAATGCTAACCAGGTTGATTAGCTAACTTAACCGATGATTTCTAGCAGTAATGCTAAAAATGCTAACTATGCTAATAATGTTAAATTTGCTAATAATGCTAACCAGGTTGATTAGCTAACTTAGTTGATGATTTTTTTGCAGTTATGCTAAAAATGCTACCTATGCTAACAATGCTAACTATGCTAACCATGCTAACTAGCTAACTTGCTAGTGAGGACTTTTATTTTTAAACATTTGTTGCAAGGGTATCCATTGTGGCCACTATCAGGAAACAAGAAGTTACTGCAGTATAATCATGTTGGTTGCTATGGAAACGGTCATAAACGCTTAATTTTAATGGTTGCTATGTTGGTTGCTAGGTACATGGAGGTTTCATGTAGTTGACTGGAGGCATAGTTGATGATAACTGACAGTTGGAATGGTTGAACAGTTAAATAGTTGAGTAGTTTCAATGGTTAAATGATTTAATGGTGTATTATTACAGTGAGGACTTTTATTTTGAAACAGTTGTGGACAGAGGAAACAGTTAACAGGATATGTAGTCTTCAGAGAGATTGTATGCTTATAGCCAGAGAAACTGACAGTTGATACAGGTGTAATCAATTTAACTGGCTAGTCTTAAGAGAGCCAGAGTGTATATGCTTGAAGCCTGAGACAGAGTAAATAATTTAAAAGTTGAATGTAGTCTAATTAATGTTGATAGACAGAGAGTTTAATGGATGTTGATTGACAGTTTAATGGGTGGATGAGTGAATGGTCTGAAGAAGATGAATGGATAGAAAGTTGGATGGAATGTGCCTTATATTCTTGTAGAATGGAGAGACACAGCTCTCTACTGAGAGTAGTGGATACAGATACAGGTGTAATCAATTTAACTGGCTAGTCTTAAGAGAGAGTGTGTGCTTAAAGCCTGAGACAGAGTAGATTGTTTAAAAGTTGAATGTAGATCGTCTAATTGATGTTGATAGGCAGACTGTTTAGAATGGGTGGATGAGTGAATGGTTTGAAGAAGATGAATGGATAGAAAGTTGGATGGAATTAGGAAGACTTATGTTGATACTGTTGATACAGGGAAACAGAAAATGTAGTCTCAAGAGAGCCAGTGTATTTAAAGCCTGAGAGAGAGAGAGAGCTGCTGCACCTGGACTGGCCACCTGGCGTAACATTCTAATTGCTGCCGTGATGTCATAATGAGCAATGTTAAGTCTATGGGGAAATTGTAATAGTTTTTAATTCATAGTTTAAAAAGTATAAAAGTGACAAAGTTGAAAAGTCATAGCACACCTGTCCTAAGTAAGACCTACGTAACAAAGTTTGAATGAAGTTTCTACGTTAAATGGTTCAAGCTCAATTGCGTGCGTTAGAAGAAGAAGTGGAACTAGAAATGCAATTCCAAGGAATTACCAGTGCATGAAAATGCAAAAATAGATAGATAATGTAGATATGGTTACTAAGATGTAGCTAGGGTAAACATGGTGGTTGCATAGTTTACAGAGAGTTGATAGTGTGAAGGTAGACAGTTTAAAGATGAAACGTTCCAGTTCTAACTTAACTAATGATTTCTATTCATGTTAAAATGTTGATTAGCTAACTTAGTTAATGATTTCTAGCAGTTACGCTAAAAATGCTTATTATGCTAGCAATGCTAACCAGGTTGATTAGCTAACTTAACCGATGATTTCTGGCAGTAATGCTAAAAATGCTAACTATGCTAACAATGCTAAATTTGCTAACAATGCTAACCAGGTTGATTAGCTAACTTAGTTGATGATTTTTTGCAGTTATGCTAAAAATGCTAACTATGCTAACAATGCTAACTATGCTAACCTAGCTAACTTGCTAGTGAGGACTTTTATTTTGAAACATTTGTTGCTTGGGTATCCATGGTGGCCACTATCAGGAAACAAGAAGTTACTGCAGTATAATCATGTTGGTTGCTATGGAAACGGTCATAAACACTTAATTTTAAATGGTTGCTATGTTGGTTGCTAGGTACATGGAGGTTTCATGTAGTTGACTGGAGGCATAGTGGATGATAACTGACAGTTGGAATGGTTGAACAGTTCAATAGTTGAGTAGTTTCAATGGTTAAATGATTTAATAGTGTATTATTGCAATGAGGACCTTTATTTTGAAACAGTTGTGGACAGAGGAAGTAGTGAAACAGGATCTGTAGTCTTAATGAGATTGTATGCTTAAAGCCTGAGACAGAAGGTGCCTCTCATAGCGTTTACGCGTCCTCTCTCGCTCCTCACTGATCTACTTAAAGAATGATGGAGCGGCAACAATGGGATAGTCTAGCCCTTCTTCTATCTTTCTTTATGTAGATCATTGAGGATCGAGGAGCGAGGGAGGACATATAAACGCTGCTTGAGAGGGACCCACAGTAAATACTTTAAAAGTTGTATGTAGATAGTCTAATTAATGTTGATAGATAGAATGTTTAATGGATGTTGATAGGCAGATTGTTTAATAGATATTGATTGACAGTTTAATGGGTGGATGAGTGAATGGTCTGAAGAAGATGAATGGATAGAAGGTTGGATGGAATGTGCCTTATATTCTTGTTAAGAGAGACACTGATACAGCTCTCTGAGAGTAGTTGACACAGGTGTAATCAATTTAACTGGCTAGTCTTAAGAGAGCCAGAGTACTCTTAAAGCCTGAGACAGAGTAAATAATTTAAAAGTTGAATGTAGATAGTCTAATTAATGTTGATAGACAGAGAGTTTAATGGATGTTGATAGACAGATTGTTTAATAGATGTTGATAGACAGTTTAATGGGTGGATGAGTGAATGGTCTGGAGAAGATGAATGGATAGAATGTTGGATGGAATGTGCCTTATATTCTTGTAGAATGGAGAGACACAGCTCTCTACTGAGAGTAGTGGATACAGATACAGGTGTAATCAATTTAACTGGCTAGTCTTAAGAGAGCCAGCCTGAGACAGAGTAGATTGTTTAAAAGTTCAATGTAGAGCGTCTAATTGATGTTGTTGATAGGCAGACTGTTTAGAATGGGTGGATGAGTGAATGGTTTGAAGAAGATGAATGGATATAAAGTTGGATGGAATTAGGAGGACTTATTTTGATACTGTTGTGCGCAGAGGATACAGGGGAACAGAATATGTAGTCTTCAGAGAGATTGTAAAGCCTGAGAGAAACTGACAGTTGGTGGCCAGGTGGCTGACCAGCTGGGGTAACATTCTAATTGCTGCCGTGATGTCATAATGAGCCATGTTAAGTCTATGGGGGAAATTGTAATAGTTTTTAACTAATAGTTTAAAAAGTATAAAAGTTACAAAGTTGAAAAATACAAAGCCCACATCGCGTAAGTAAGACCTACGCGTCAAAATTTGAATGGAGTTTCTACGTTAAGCGGTTGAAGCTGAATTGCGTGCGTTAGAAGAAGAATAATAAGAAGAAGAAGACCGAGGAAGAACAGTACAGTGCATTTTCATGCACTGTAATAATAAAAAGCCTAGGAAGAACAGTACAGTGCATTTTCATGCACTGTAACTAGAAATGCAATTCCAAGGAATTACCAGTGCATGAAATGCAAAAATAGATAGATAATGTAGATATGGTTACTAAGGTGTAGCTAGGGTAAACATGGTGGTTGCATAGTTTACAGAGAGTTGATAGTGTGAAGGTAGACAGTTTAAAGCTGAAACATTCCCAGCTCTAACTTAACTAATGATTACTATTCATGTTAAAATGTTAACTATGGTAACAATGATAACCAGGTTGATTGGTTAACTTGGCTACTGATTTCATGCAGTAATGGTAAAAATGTTAACTATGCTAACTATGCTCACAGTGCTAACCAGGTTGATTAGCTAACCTAGCTAATGATTTCTAGCATTTATGCTAAAAATGCTAACTATGCTAGCAATGCTAACTATGGTAGCAATGCTAACTTAAACTAACAATGCTAACCAGGTTGATTAGCTAACTTAACTGATGATTTCTAGAAATAATGTGAAAAATGCTAACTACGTTAACAATGCTAAAATTGCTAACAATGCTAACCAGGTTGATTAGCTAACTTAGTTGATGTTTTTTTTGCAGTTATGCTAAAAATGCTAACAATGCTAACTATGCTAACCATGCTATCTAGGTAACTTGCTAGTGAGGATTTTGAAACATTTGTTGCTAGGGTATCCATGGTGGCCACTATCAGGAAACAAGAAGTTACTGCAGTATAATCATGTTGGTTGCTATGGAAACGGTCATAAACGCTTAATTTTAATGGTTGCTATGTTGGTTGCTAGGTACATGGAGTTTTCGTGTAGTTGACTGGAAGCATAGTTGATAACTGACAGTTGGAATGGTTGAACAGTTAAATAGTTGAGTAGTTACAATGGTTAAATGATTTAATAGTGTATTATTGCAGTGAGGACCTTTATTTTGAAACAGTTGTTGACAGAGGAAGTAGTGAAACAGGATCTGTAGTCTTAATGAGATTGTATGCTTAAAGCCTGAGACAGAAGGTGCCTCTCATATAGCGTTTACGCGTCCTCTCTCGCTCCTCGATCCTCACTCATCTACATAAAGAATGATGGAGCGGCAACAATGGGATAGTCTAGCCCTTCTTCTATCTTTCTTTATGTAGATCATTGAGGATCGAGGAGCGAGGGAGGACATATAAACGCTGCTTGAGAGGCACCCACAGTAAATACTTTAGAAGTTGTATGTAGATAGTCTAATTAATGTTGATAGACAGAATGTTTCATGGATGTTGATAGGCAGATTGTTTAATAGATATTGATTGACAGTTTAATGGCTGGATGAGTGAATGGTCTGAAGAAGATGAATGGATAGAAGGTTGGATGGAATGTGCCTTATATTCTTGTTAAGAGAGACACTGATACAGCTCTCTGAGAGTAGTTGATACAGGTGTAATCAATTTAACTGGCTAGTCTTAAGAGAACCAGAGTGTGCAAGCCTGAGACAGAGTAAATCATTTAAAAGTTGAATGTAGATAGTCTAATTAATGTTGATAGACAGAGAGTTTAATGGATGTTGATAGGCAGATTGTTTAATAGATGTTGATAGACAGTTTAATGGGTGGATGAGTGAATGGTCTGAAGAAGATGAATGGATAGAAAGTTGGATTGAATGTGCCTTATATTCTTGTAGAGTGGAGAGACACAGCTCTCTACTGAGAGTAGTGGATACAGATACAGGTGTAATCAATTTAACTGGTTAGTCTTAAGAGAGCCAGAGTGTAAGCCTGAGACAGAGTAGATTGTTTAAAAGTTGAATGTAGATCGTCTAATTGATGTTGATAGGCAGACTGTTTAGAATGGGTGGATGAGTGAATGGTTTGAAGAAGATGAATGGATAGAAAGTTGGATGGAATTAGGAAGACTTATGTTGATACAGTTGATACAGGGGAACAGAAAATGTAGTCTCAAGAGCCTGAGAGAAAGAGAGAGCTGCTGCACCTGGACTGGCCACCTGGCGTAAGATTCTAATTGCTGCCGTGATGTCATAATGAGCAATGTTAAGTCTATGGGGGAAATTGTAATAGTTTTTAACTAATAGTTTAAAAAGTATAAAAGTTACAAAGTTGAAAAATACATTGCCCACATCGCGTAAGTAAGACCTACGGGACAAAAGTTGAATGGAGTTTCTACGTTAAGCGGTTGAAGCTGAATTGCGTGCGTTAGAAGAAGAATAATAAGAAGATGAAGTTTAAGAATAGGAAGAACAGTACAGTGCATTTTCATGCACTGTAATAAGAAGCCTAGGAAGAACAGTACAGTGCATTTTCATGCACTGTAATAATAAGAAGCCTAGGAAGAACAGTACAGTGCATTTTCATGCACTGTAATAAGAAACCTAGGAAGAACAATATAGTGCATTTTCATGCACTATAATAAGAAACCTAGGAAGAACAATATAGTGCATTTTCATGCACTATAATGAGACGTGAGTAGCTTTGGAGTAAACTAAGTTGTCGATGTATCCACTAGGGGGCGATGGTAGCAAGATTGTCCCAGAGCCGTATATTTTCCGGAAACTTGCTCACTTCTTTAGTGTTTTCCTGGGTGGATGGGTGGATGAGTGAATGGTTTGAAGAAGATGAATGGATATAAAGTTGGATGGAATTAGGAGGATTTATTTTGATACTGTTGTGCGCAGAGGATACAGGGGAACAGAATATGTAGTCTTCAGAGAGGAGCCTGAGAGAAACTGACAGTTGGTGCCCAGGTGGCTGACCAGCTGGGGTAACATTCTAATTGCTGCCGTGATGTCATAATGAGCCATGTTAAGTCTATGGGGAAATTTTTAATAGTTTTTAATTTATACTTTAAAAAGTATAAAAGTTACAAAGTTGAAAAATACATTGCACAGGTCTCCTTAGTAAGACCTACGTAGCAAAGTTTGAATCAAGTTTCTACGTTAAACGGTTCAAGCTGAATTGCGAGCGTTAGAAGAAGTAGTGGAATAATAAGAAGCCTAGGAAGAACAGTACAGTGCATTTTCATGCACTGTAACTAGAAATGCAATTCCAAGGAATTACCAGTGCATGAAAATGCAAAAAAAGGTAGATATGGTTACTAAGGTGTGGCTAGGGTAAACATGGTGGTTGCATCGTTTACAGAGAGTTGATAGTGTGAAGATAGACAGTTTAAAGCTGAAACATTCCAGTTCTAACTTAACTAATGATTTCTATTCATGTTAAAATGTTGATTAGCTAACTTAGCTAATGATTTCTAGCAGTTGTGCTAAAAATGCTAATTATGTTAGCAATGCTAACTTTACTAACAATGCTAACCAGGTTGATTAGCTAACTTAACCGATGATTTCTAGCAGTAATGCTAAAAATGCTAACTATGCTAACAATGCTAGATTTGCTAACAATGCTAACCAGGTTGATTAGCTAACTTAGTTGATGATTTTTTGCAGTTATGCTAAAAATGCTAACAAAGCTAACCATGCTAACTAGATAACTTGCTAGTGAGGACTTTTATTTTGAAACATTTGTTGCTAGGGTATCCATGGTGGCCACTATCAGGAAACAAGAAGTTACTGCAGTATAATCATGTTGGTTGCTATGGAAACGGTCATAAACGCTTAATTTTAATGGTTGCTATGTTGGTTGCTAGGTACATGGAGGTTTCATGTAGTTGACTGGAGGCATAGTTGATGATAACTGACAGGTTGAATGGTTGAACAGTTAAATAGTTGAGTAGTTTCAATGGTCAAATGATTTAATAGTGTATTATTGCAGTGAGGACTTTTATTTTGAAACAGTTGTGGACAGAGGAAACAGTTAACAGGATCTGTAGTCTTAATGAGATTGTATGCTTAAAGCCTGAGACAGAAGGTGCCTCTCATATAGCATTTACGCGTCCTCTCTCGCTCCTCACTGATCTACATAAAGAATGATGGAGCGGCAACAATGGGATAGTCTAGCCCTTCTTCTATCTTTCTTTATGTAGATCATTGAGGATCGAGGAGCGAGGGAGGACATATAAACGCTGCTTGAGAGGGACCCACAGTAAATACTTTAAAAGTTGTATGTAGATAGTCTAATTAATGTTGATAGACAGAATGTTTAATGGATGTTGATAGGCAGATTGTTTAATAGATATTGATTGACAGTTTAATGGTGGATGAGTGAATGGTCTGAAGAAGATGAATGGATAGAAGGTTGGATGGAATGTGCCTTATATTCTTGTTAAGAGAGACACTGATACAGCTCTCTGAGAGTAGTTGACACAGGTGTAATCAATTTAACTGGCTAGTCTTAAGAGAGCCAGAGTGTACTCTTAAAGCCTGAGACAGAGTAAATAATTAAAAAGTTGAATGTAGATAGTCTAATTAATGTTGATAGACAGAGAGTTTAATGGATGTTGATAGACAGATTGTTTAATAGATGTTGATAGACAGTTTAATGGGTGGATGAGTGAATGGTCTGAAGAAGATGAATGGATAGAATGTTGGATGGAATGTGCCTTATATTCTTGTAGAATGGAGAGACACAGCTCTCTACTGAGAGTAGTGGATACAGATACAGGTGTAATCAATTTAACTGGCTAGTCTTAAGAGAGCCAGCCTGAGACAGAGTAGATGGTTTAAAAGTTGAATGTAGAACGTCTAATTGATGTTGATAGGCTGAATGTTTAGAATGGGTGGATGAGTGAATGGTTTGAAGAAGATGAATGGATATAAAGTTGGATGGAATTAGGAGGACTTATTTTGATACTGTTGTGCACAGAGGATACAGGGGAACAGAATATGTAGTCTTCAGAGAGATTGCCTGAGAGAAACTGACAGTTGGTGCCCAGGTGGCTGACCAGCTGGAGTAAGATTCTAATTGCTGCCGTGATGTCATAATGAGCAATGTTAAGTCTATGGGGGAAATTGTAATAGTTTTTAACTAATAGTTTAAAAAGTATAAAAGTTACAAAGTTGAAAAGTCATAGCACACATGTCCTAAGTAAGACCTACGTAACGCAGTTTGAATGAAGTTTCTACGTTAAACGGTTCTAGCTGATTTGCGTGCGTTAGAAGAAGAACTAGAAATGCAATTCCAAGGAATTACCAGTGCATGAAAATGCAGAAATAGATAGATAATGTAGATATGGTTACTAAGGTGTAGCTAGGGTAAACATGGTGGTTGCATAGTTTATAGAGTTGATAGTGTGAAGGTAGACTGTTTAAAGATGAAACATTCCAGTTCTAACTTAACTAATGATTTCTATTCATGTTAAAATGTTGATTAGCTAACTTAGCTAATGATTTCTAGCAGTTACGTTAAAAATGTTAATTATGCTAGCAATGCTAACTTTACTAACAATGCTAACGAGGTTGATTAGCTAACTTAACCAATGATTTCTAGCAGCAATGCTAAAAATGCTAACTATGCTAACAATGCTAAATTTGCTAACAATGCTAACCAGGTTGATTAGCTAACTTAGTTGATGATTTTTTGCAGTTATGCTAAAAATGCTAACTATGCTAACAATGCTAACTATGCTAACCATGCTAACTAGCTAACTTGCTAGTGAGGACTTTTATTTTGAAACATTTGTTGCTAGGGTATCCATGGTGGCCACTATCAGGAAACAAGAAGTTACTGCAGTATAATCATGTTGGTTGCTATGGAAACGGTCATAAACACTTAATTTTTAATGGTTGCTATGTTGGTTGCTAGGTACATGGAGGTTTCATGTAGTTGACTGGAGGCATAGTGGATGATAACTGACAGTTGGAATGGTTGAACAGTTCAATAGTTGAGTAGTTTCAATGGTTAAATGATTTAATAGTGTATTATTGCAGTGAGGACTTTTATTTTGAAACAGTTGTGGACAGAGGAAACAGTTAACAGGATATGTTGTCTTCTGAGAAACTGTATGCTTAAAGCCAGAGAAACTGACAGTTGGTGCCCAGGTGGCCGGCCACCTGGCATAAGATTCTAATTGCTGCCGTGATGTCATAATGAGCAATGTTAAGTCTATGGGGGAAATTGTAATAGTTTTTAACTAATAGTTTAAAAAGTATAAAAGTTACAAAGTTGAAAAATACAAAGCAGGCATGGCATAAGCAAGACCTACGCAACAACGTTTGAATGAAGTTTCTACGTTAAACGGTTGAAGCTGAATTGGCTGCGTTAGAAGAAGTTGTTTAACTAGAAATGCAATTCCAAGGAATTACCAGTGCATGAAAATGCAAAAAATAGATAGATAATGTAGATATGTTGCTAAGGTGTAGCTAGGGTAAACATGGTGGTTGCATAGTTTACAGAGAGTTGATAGTGTGAAGGTAGACAGTTTAAAGATGAAACATTCCAGCTCTAACTTAACTAGTGATTTCTATTCATGTTAAAATGTTGATTAGCTAACTTAGGTAATGATTTCTAGCAGTTACGTTAAAAATGCTAATTATGCTAGCAATAATAACTTTACTAACAATGCTAACCAGGTTGATTAGCTAACTTAACCGATGATTTCTAACAGTAATGCTAAAAATGCTAACTATGCTAACAATGCTAAATTTGCTAATAATGCTAACCCGGTTGATTAGCTGACTTAGTTGATGATTTTTTGCAGTTATGCTAACTATGCTAATTATGCTAACCATGCTAACTTGCTAGTGAGGACTTTTATTTTGAAACATTTGTTGCTAGGGTATCCATGGTGGCCACTATCAAGAAACAAGAAGTTACTGCAGTATAATCATGTTGGTTGCTATGGAAACGGTCATGAACACTTAATTTTAATGGTTGCTATGTTGGTTGCTAGGTACATGGAGGTTTCATGTAGTTGACTGGAGGCATAGTGGATGATAACTGACAGTTGGAATGGTTGAACAGTTCAATAGTTGAGTAGTTTCAATGGTTAAATGATTTAATAGTGTATTATTGCAGTGAGGACTTTTATTTTGAAACAGTTGTGGACAGAGGAAACAGTTAACAGGATATGTAGTCTTCTGAGAGACTGTATGCTTAAAGCCAGAGAAACTGACAGTTGGTGCCCAGGTGGCCGGCCACCTGGCGTAAGATTCTAATTGCTGCCGTGATGTCATAATGAGCAATGTTAAGTCTATGGGGGAAATTTGAATAGTTTTTATTTAATAGTTCAAAAAGTATAAAAGTTACAAAGTTGAAAAATACATAGCTGAAGTCACCTAAGTAAGACCTACGCACCGCAGTTTGAATGAAGTTTCTACGTTAAACGGTTGAAGCTGAATTGCGCGCACAAAAACGTTAGAGGAAAAATAATAATAACTAGAAATGCAATTCCAAGGAATTACCAGTGCATGAAAATGCAAAAATAGATAGATAATGTAGATATGGTTACTAAGGTGTAGCTAGGGTAAACATGGTGGTTGCATAGTTTACAGAGAGTTGATAGTGTGAAGGTAGACAGTTTAAAGATGAAACATTCCAGCTCTAACTTAACTAATGATTTCTATTCATGTTAAAATGTTGATGAGCTAACTTAGGTAATGATTTCTAGCAGTTACGCTAAAAATGCTAATTATGCTAGCAATGCTAACTTTATTAACAATGCTAACCAGGTTGATTAGCTAACTTAACCGATGATTTCTAGCAGTAATGCTAAAAATGCTAACTATGCTAATAATGTTACATTTGCTAATAATGCTAACCAGGTTGATTAGCTAACTTAGTTGATGATTTTTTTGCAGTTATGCTAAAAATGCTACCTATGCTAACAATGCTAACTATGCTAACCATGCTAACTAGCTAACTTGCTAGTGAGGACTTTTATTTTTAAACATTTGTTGCAAGGGTATCCATTGTGGCCACTATCAGGAAACAAGAAGTTACTGCAGTATAATCATGTTGGTTGCTATGGAAACGGTCATAAACGCTTAATTTTAATGGTTGCTATGTTGGTTGCTAGGTACATGGAGGTTTCATGTAGTTGACTGGAGGCATAGTTGATGATAACTGACAGTTGGAATGGTTGAACAGTTAAATAGTTGAGTAGTTTCAATGGTTAAATGATTTAATGGTGTATTATTACAGTGAGGACTTTTATTTTGAAACAGTTGTGGACAGAGGAAACAGTTAACAGGATATGTAGTCTTCAGAGAGATTGTATGCTTATAGCCAGAGAAACTGACAGTTGATACAGGTGTAATCAATTTAACTGGCTAGTCTTAAGAGAGCCAGAGTGTATATGCTTGAAGCCTGAGACAGAGTAAATAATTTAAAAGTTGAATGTAGTCTAATTAATGTTGATAGACAGAGAGTTTAATGGATGTTGATTGACAGTTTAATGGGTGGATGAGTGAATGGTCTGAAGAAGATGAATGGATAGAAAGTTGGATGGAATGTGCCTTATATTCTTGTAGAATGGAGAGACACAGCTCTCTACTGAGAGTAGTGGATACAGATACAGGTGTAATCAATTTAACTGGCTAGTCTTAACTCATTGGCTGCCAGCCATTTTCAGTGCAGAGCGCTCCATACTGCCAGACGTTTTACAACATTTTGACCGTTTTTCCAAGATCCACCGAACGGTGAGATTTATGACTATGTAAACACTAAAGGTACCAAATGAAAGAGTAGACTCTCTTCTTTTACCAGGAAAAATCGGTTTGTTTCTATCGTTTTCCGTTCTTTAGTAATCGTCAGTAGAACATGGGTTGGTTATGCTAAAAACACCTGTTTTTGACCAAAAAATGGAGAAAACGATCTTTTTGTGAAAATCAACTTTTTAACGTTAGCGTTTCAGTAGTATGTCAACCACGATTGCACTGTTATCTCGTCAGTCTCGTCAAGGTTGCTAGGGACTCTGATGGTCGCTAAAGACTCTGAACAGGACGGTAGACTTAGCAAGCTAGCACTAGCAAAGTTGTTGTTAGTCTATATAGCAATATTCAATGTAAATGCATCATACCGTTCACATGTTTTCCATCCTTGATGTAAGAAGTAAGCATATTTATTCGCTGGATCACGTGCAAACTAGATCCACTGTGGACGATCTTCAGTTTGTTAGCTTGCATCTTGCATGTTGCATCTCTGCATGTTGGCAGATACTAATCATCCAAATGGCACTGCTGCCATCTAGCGGCTCGGATCGCTAGTACAGTCTGTTTACAAGCCTGAAACCATGCCAGATCGTTCCCAAGCCCACCCAGGAGCCCTCCCCAGTGAAAAACGCAATTGACGTCTATAGACGTCAATGGCAGTCAAGGTATGTGTCTAAAATGACGTTTAAAGACGTCAATGGCAGTGAATGAGTTAAGAGAGAGTGTGTGCTTAAAGCCTGAGACAGAGTAGATTGTTTAAAAGTTGAATGTAGATCGTCTAATTGATGTTGATAGGCAGACTGTTTAGAATGGGTGGATGAGTGAATGGTTTGAAGAAGATGAATGGATAGAAAGTTGGATGGAATTAGGAAGACTTATGTTGATACTGTTGATACAGGGAAACAGAAAATGTAGTCTCAAGAGAGCCAGTGTATTTAAAGCCTGAGAGAGAGAGAGAGCTGCTGCACCTGGACTGGCCACCTGGCGTAACATTCTAATTGCTGCCGTGATGTCATAATGAGCAATGTTAAGTCTATGGGGAAATTGTAATAGTTTTTAATTCATAGTTTAAAAAGTATAAAAGTGACAAAGTTGAAAAGTCATAGCACACCTGTCCTAAGTAAGACCTACGTAACAAAGTTTGAATGAAGTTTCTACGTTAAATGGTTCAAGCTCAATTGCGTGCGTTAGAAGAAGAAGTGGAACTAGAAATGCAATTCCAAGGAATTACCAGTGCATGAAAATGCAAAAATAGATAGATAATGTAGATATGGTTACTAAGGTGTAGCTAGGGTAAACATGGTGGTTGCATAGTTTACAGAGTTGATAGTGTGAAGGTAGACAGTTTAAAGATGAAACAATCCAGTTCTAACTTAACTAATGATTTCTATTCATGTTAAAATGTTGATTAGCTAACTTAGCTAATGATTTCTAGCAGTTACGCTAATTATGCTAGCCATGCTAACTTAACTGACAATGCTAACCAGGTTGATTAGCTAACTTAACCGATGATTTCTAGCAGTAATGCTAAAAATGCTAACTATGCTAACAATGCTAAATTTGCTAACAATGCTAACCAGGTTGATTAGCTAACTTAGTTGATGATTTTTTGCAGTTATGCTAAAAATGCTAACTATGCTAACCATGCTAACTAGCTAATTTGCTAGTGAGGACTTTTATTTTGAAACATTTGTTGCTAGGGTATCCATGGTGGCCACTATCAGGAAACAAGAAGTTACTGCAGTATAATCATGTTGGTTGCTATGGAAACGGTCATAAACACTTCATTTGAATGGTTGCTATGTTGGTTGCTAGGTACATGGAGGTTTCATGTAGTTGACTGAAGGCATAGTGGATGATAACTGACAGTTGGAATGGTTGAACAGTTCAATAGTTGAGTAGTTTCAATGGTTAAATGATTTAATAGTGTATTATTGCAGTGAAGACTTTTATTTTGAAACAGTTGTGGACAGAGGAAACAGTTAACAGGATATGTAGTCTTCCCAGAGAGATTGTATGCTTAAAGCCTGAGAGAGAGAGGGCTGCTGCAGGTGGGGCTGGCCACCTGGCATAAGATTCTAATTGCTTAACGACCCGATTGTGATGTCATAGAGGCCAATGTTAAGTCTATGGGGGAATTTTTAATAGTTTTTAATTTATAGTTTAAAAAGTATAAAAGTTACAAAGTTAAAAAATACATTGCGCTGATGTCCTAAGCAAGACCTTCGTAACACAGTTTGAATGAAGTTTCTACGTTAAACGGTTCAAGCTGAATTGCGTGCGTTAGAAGAAGAATAATAAGAAGTAGTAGAAGAAGAAGAAGCCTAGGGATAACAGTACAGTGCATTTTCATGCACTGTAATAATAAAAAGCCTAGGAAGAACAGTACAGTGCATTTTCATGCACTGTAACTAGAAATGCAATTCCAAGGAATTACCAGTGCATGAAATGCAAAAATAGATAGATAATGTAGATATGGTTACTAAGGTGTAGCTAGGGTAAACATGGTGGTTGCATAGTTTACAGAGAGTTGATAGTGTGAAGGTAGACAGTTTAAAGCTGAAACATTCCCAGCTCTAACTTAACTAATGATTACTATTCATGTTAAAATGTTAACCATGGTAACAATGATAACCAGGTTGATTGGTTAACTTGGCTACTGATTTCATGCAGTAATGGTAAAAATGTTAACTATGCTAACTATGCTCACAGTGCTAACCAGGTTGATTAGCTAACCTAGCTAATGATTTCTAGCATTTATGCTAAAAATGCTAACTATGCTAGCAATGCTAACTATGGTAGCAATGCTAACTTAAACTAACAATGCTAACCAGGTTGATTAGCTAACTTAACTGATGATTTCTAGAAATAATGTGAAAAATGCTAACTACGTTAACAATGCTAAAATTGCTAACAATGCTAACCAGGTTGATTAGCTAACTTAGTTGATGTTTTTTTTGCAGTTATGCTAAAAATGCTAACAATGCTAACTATGCTAACCATGCTATCTAGGTAACTTGCTAGTGAGGATTTTGAAACATTTGTTGCTAGGGTATCCATGGTGGCCACTATCAGGAAACAAGAAGTTACTGCAGTATAATCATGTTGGTTGCTATGGAAACGGTCATAAACGCTTAATTTTAATGGTTGCTATGTTGGTTGCTAGGTACATGGAGTTTTCGTGTAGTTGACTGGAAGCATAGTTGATAACTGACAGTTGGAATGGTTGAACAGTTAAATAGTTGAGTAGTTACAATGGTTAAATGATTTAATAGTGTATTATTGCAGTGAGGACCTTTATTTTGAAACAGTTGTTGACAGAGGAAGTAGTGAAACAGGATCTGTAGTCTTAATGAGATTGTATGCTTAAAGCCTGAGACAGAAGGTGCCTCTCATATAGCGTTTACGCGTCCTCTCTCGCTCCTCGATCCTCACTCATCTACATAAAGAATGATGGAGCGGCAACAATGGGATAGTCTAGCCCTTCTTCTATCTTTCTTTATGTAGATCATTGAGGATCGAGGAGCGAGGGAGGACATATAAACGCTGCTTGAGAGGCACCCACAGTAAATACTTTAGAAGTTGTATGTAGATAGTCTAATTAATGTTGATAGACAGAATGTTTCATGGATGTTGATAGGCAGATTGTTTAATAGATATTGATTGACAGTTTAATGGCTGGATGAGTGAATGGTCTGAAGAAGATGAATGGATAGAAGGTTGGATGGAATGTGCCTTATATTCTTGTTAAGAGAGACACTGATACAGCTCTCTGAGAGTAGTTGATACAGGTGTAATCAATTTAACTGGCTAGTCTTAAGAGAACCAGAGTGTGCAAGCCTGAGACAGAGTAAATCATTTAAAAGTTGAATGTAGATAGTCTAATTAATGTTGATAGACAGAGAGTTTAATGGATGTTGATAGGCAGATTGTTTAATAGATGTTGATAGACAGTTTAATGGGTGGATGAGTGAATGGTCTGAAGAAGATGAATGGATAGAAAGTTGGATTGAATGTGCCTTATATTCTTGTAGAGTGGAGAGACACAGCTCTCTACTGAGAGTAGTGGATACAGATACAGGTGTAATCAATTTAACTGGTTAGTCTTAAGAGAGCCAGAGTGTAAGCCTGAGACAGAGTAGATTGTTTAAAAGTTGAATGTAGATCGTCTAATTGATGTTGATAGGCAGACTGTTTAGAATGGGTGGATGAGTGAATGGTTTGAAGAAGATGAATGGATAGAAAGTTGGATGGAATTAGGAAGACTTATGTTGATACAGTTGATACAGGGGAACAGAAAATGTAGTCTCAAGAGCCTGAGAGAAAGAGAGAGCTGCTGCACCTGGACTGGCCACCTGGCGTAAGATTCTAATTGCTGCCGTGATGTCATAATGAGCAATGTTAAGTCTATGGGGGAAATTGTAATAGTTTTTAACTAATAGTTTAAAAAGTATAAAAGTTACAAAGTTGAAAAATACATTGCCCACATCGCGTAAGTAAGACCTACGGGACAAAAGTTGAATGGAGTTTCTACGTTAAGCGGTTGAAGCTGAATTGCGTGCGTTAGAAGAAGAATAATAAGAAGATGAAGTTTAAGAATAGGAAGAACAGTACAGTGCATTTTCATGCACTGTAATAAGAAGCCTAGGAAGAACAGTACAGTGCATTTTCATGCACTGTAATAATAAGAAGCCTAGGAAGAACAGTACAGTGCATTTTCATGCACTGTAATAAGAAACCTAGGAAGAACAATATAGTGCATTTTCATGCACTATAATAAGAAACCTAGGAAGAACAATATAGTGCATTTTCATGCACTATAATGAGACGTGAGTAGCTTTGGAGTAAACTAAGTTGTCGATGTATCCACTAGGGGGCGATGGTAGCAAGATTGTCCCAGAGCCGTATATTTTCCGGAAACTTGCTCACTTCTTTAGTGTTTTCCTGGGTGGATGGGTGGATGAGTGAATGGTTTGAAGAAGATGAATGGATATAAAGTTGGATGGAATTAGGAGGATTTATTTTGATACTGTTGTGCGCAGAGGATACAGGGGAACAGAATATGTAGTCTTCAGAGAGGAGCCTGAGAGAAACTGACAGTTGGTGCCCAGGTGGCTGACCAGCTGGGGTAACATTCTAATTGCTGCCGTGATGTCATAATGAGCCATGTTAAGTCTATGGGGAAATTTTTAATAGTTTTTAATTTATACTTTAAAAAGTATAAAAGTTACAAAGTTGAAAAATACATTGCACAGGTCTCCTTAGTAAGACCTACGTAGCAAAGTTTGAATCAAGTTTCTACGTTAAACGGTTCAAGCTGAATTGCGAGCGTTAGAAGAAGTAGTGGAATAATAAGAAGCCTAGGAAGAACAGTACAGTGCATTTTCATGCACTGTAACTAGAAATGCAATTCCAAGGAATTACCAGTGCATGAAAATGCAAAAAAAGGTAGATATGGTTACTAAGGTGTAGCTAGGGTAAACATGGTGGTTGCATCGTTTACAGAGAGTTGATAGTGTGAAGATAGACAGTTTAAAGCTGAAACATTCCAGTTCTAACTTAACTAATGATTTCTATTCATGTTAAAATGTTGATTAGCTAACTTAGCTAATGATTTCTAGCAGTTGTGCTAAAAATGCTAATTATGTTAGCAATGCTAACTTTACTAACAATGCTAACCAGGTTGATTAGCTAACTTAACCGATGATTTCTAGCAGTAATGCTAAAAATGCTAACTATGCTAACAATGCTAGATTTGCTAACAATGCTAACCAGGTTGATTAGCTAACTTAGTTGATGATTTTTTGCAGTTATGCTAAAAATGCTAACAAAGCTAACCATGCTAACTAGATAACTTGCTAGTGAGGACTTTTATTTTGAAACATTTGTTGCTAGGGTATCCATGGTGGCCACTATCAGGAAACAAGAAGTTACTGCAGTATAATCATGTTGGTTGCTATGGAAACGGTCATAAACGCTTAATTTTAATGGTTGCTATGTTGGTTGCTAGGTACATGGAGGTTTCATGTAGTTGACTGGAGGCATAGTTGATGATAACTGACAGGTTGAATGGTTGAACAGTTAAATAGTTGAGTAGTTTCAATGGTCAAATGATTTAATAGTGTATTATTGCAGTGAGGACTTTTATTTTGAAACAGTTGTGGACAGAGGAAACAGTTAACAGGATCTGTAGTCTTAATGAGATTGTATGCTTAAAGCCTGAGACAGAAGGTGCCTCTCATATAGCGTTTACGCGTCCTCTCTCGCTCCTCACTGATCTACATAAAGAATGATGGAGCGGCAACAATGGGATAGTCTAGCCCTTCTTCTATCTTTCTTTATGTAGATCATTGAGGATCGAGGAGCGAGGGAGGACATATAAACGCTGCTTGAGAGGGACCCACAGTAAATACTTTAAAAGTTGTATGTAGATAGTCTAATTAATGTTGATAGACAGAATGTTTAATGGATGTTGATAGGCAGATTGTTTAATAGATATTGATTGACAGTTTAATGGTGGATGAGTGAATGGTCTGAAGAAGATGAATGGATAGAAGGTTGGATGGAATGTGCCTTATATTCTTGTTAAGAGAGACACTGATACAGCTCTCTGAGAGTAGTTGACACAGGTGTAATCAATTTAACTGGCTAGTCTTAAGAGAGCCAGAGTGTACTCTTAAAGCCTGAGACAGAGTAAATAATTAAAAAGTTGAATGTAGATAGTCTAATTAATGTTGATAGACAGAGAGTTTAATGGATGTTGATAGACAGATTGTTTAATAGATGTTGATAGACAGTTTAATGGGTGGATGAGTGAATGGTCTGAAGAAGATGAATGGATAGAATGTTGGATGGAATGTGCCTTATATTCTTGTAGAATGGAGAGACACAGCTCTCTACTGAGAGTAGTGGATACAGATACAGGTGTAATCAATTTAACTGGCTAGTCTTAAGAGAGCCAGCCTGAGACAGAGTAGATGGTTTAAAAGTTGAATGTAGAACGTCTAATTGATGTTGATAGGCTGAATGTTTAGAATGGGTGGATGAGTGAATGGTTTGAAGAAGATGAATGGATATAAAGTTGGATGGAATTAGGAGGACTTATTTTGATACTGTTGTGCACAGAGGATACAGGGGAACAGAATATGTAGTCTTCAGAGAGATTGCCTGAGAGAAACTGACAGTTGGTGCCCAGGTGGCTGACCAGCTGGAGTAAGATTCTAATTGCTGCCGTGATGTCATAATGAGCAATGTTAAGTCTATGGGGGAAATTGTAATAGTTTTTAACTAATAGTTTAAAAAGTATAAAAGTTACAAAGTTGAAAAGTCATAGCACACATGTCCTAAGTAAGACCTACGTAACGCAGTTTGAATGAAGTTTCTACGTTAAACGGTTCTAGCTGATTTGCGTGCGTTAGAAGAAGAACTAGAAATGCAATTCCAAGGAATTACCAGTGCATGAAAATGCAGAAATAGATAGATAATGTAGATATGGTTACTAAGGTGTAGCTAGGGTAAACATGGTGGTTGCATAGTTTATAGAGTTGATAGTGTGAAGGTAGACTGTTTAAAGATGAAACATTCCAGTTCTAACTTAAAGAGTTACTTCACCCCATAACTCCACCCACTTCACATTTCTGAAAACGGCTTTCAAAATGGGCGAGACGTTCTGAAATTTGGAGAGAGAGTGCAGCACTGCTGCAACCAATCAACCATGGTGATTTCGTGTCAATCTGGGAATGAGTGCTGCAGACATGGCTTATCACAGGTAGGCTAATCAGGGCAGCAGGTGTTGGGGCGTTTCAGTCCTAATTTGTAACGACCCGGTGACGTAGTGTCGGACTAGAAGTGCAGGACAACGTCATCATTCCAATAGTATTTTGGACCAACATGCCATGGCATGTTTTCAAACGGTAGTATGCGCGAGAGAGCAATATCTCCAATACAAAATCAGACGAAATGTTACGTTTGTCGAGAAACACGATTTTTGTCAATATTAACCCTGGTAATAGTACAGTTCACCACTTATGAGTATTTTCAATCAATCAACAGCTCAAAAAACCTATTTTAGGGTGCAGTGACCCTTTAACTAATGATTTCTATTCATGTTAAAATGTTGATTAGCTAACTTAGCTAATGATTTCTAGCAGTTACGTTAAAAATGTTAATTATGCTAGCAATGCTAACTTTACTAACAATGCTAACGAGGTTGATTAGCTAACTTAACCAATGATTTCTAGCAGCAATGCTAAAAATGCTAACTATGCTAACAATGCTAAATTTGCTAACAATGCTAACCAGGTTGATTAGCTAACTTAGTTGATGATTTTTTGCAGTTATGCTAAAAATGCTAACTATGCTAACAATGCTAACTATGCTAACCATGCTAACTAGCTAACTTGCTAGTGAGGACTTTTATTTTGAAACATTTGTTGCTAGGGTATCCATGGTGGCCACTATCAGGAAACAAGAAGTTACTGCAGTATAATCATGTTGGTTGCTATGGAAACGGTCATAAACGCTTAATTTTTAATGGTTGCTATGTTGGTTGCTAGGTACATGGAGGTTTCATGTAGTTGACTGGAGGCATAGTGGATGATAACTGACAGTTGGAATGGTTGAACAGTTCAATAGTTGAGTAGTTTCAATGGTTAAATGATTTAATAGTGTATTATTGCAGTGAGGACTTTTATTTTGAAACAGTTGTGGACAGAGGAAACAGTTAACAGGATATGTTGTCTTCTGAGAAACTGTATGCTTAAAGCCAGAGAAACTGACAGTTGGTGCCCAGGTGGCCGGCCACCTGGCATAAGATTCTAATTGCTGCCGTGATGTCATAATGAGCAATGTTAAGTCTATGGGGGAAATTGTAATAGTTTTTAACTAATAGTTTAAAAAGTATAAAAGTTACAAAGTTGAAAAATACAAAGCAGGCATGGCATAAGCAAGACCTACGCAACAACGTTTGAATGAAGTTTCTACGTTAAACGGTTGAAGCTGAATTGGCTGCGTTAGAAGAAGTTGTTTAACTAGAAATGCAATTCCAAGGAATTACCAGTGCATGAAAATGCAAAAAATAGATAGATAATGTAGATATGTTGCTAAGGTGTAGCTAGGGTAAACATGGTGGTTGCATAGTTTACAGAGAGTTGATAGTGTGAAGGTAGACAGTTTAAAGATGAAACATTCCAGCTCTAACTTAACTAGTGATTTCTATTCATGTTAAAATGTTGATTAGCTAACTTAGGTAATGATTTCTAGCAGTTACGTTAAAAATGCTAATTATGCTAGCAATAATAACTTTACTAACAATGCTAACCAGGTTGATTAGCTAACTTAACCGATGATTTCTAACAGTAATGCTAAAAATGCTAACTATGCTAACAATGCTAAATTTGCTAATAATGCTAACCCGGTTGATTAGCTGACTTAGTTGATGATTTTTTGCAGTTATGCTAACTATGCTAATTATGCTAACCATGCTAACTTGCTAGTGAGGACTTTTATTTTGAAACATTTGTTGCTAGGGTATCCATGGTGGCCACTATCAAGAAACAAGAAGTTACTGCAGTATAATCATGTTGGTTGCTATGGAAACGGTCATGAACACTTAATTTTAATGGTTGCTATGTTGGTTGCTAGGTACATGGAGGTTTCATGTAGTTGACTGGAGGCATAGTGGATGATAACTGACAGTTGGAATGGTTGAACAGTTCAATAGTTGAGTAGTTTCAATGGTTAAATGATTTAATAGTGTATTATTGCAGTGAGGACTTTTATTTTGAAACAGTTGTGGACAGAGGAAACAGTTAACAGGATATGTAGTCTTCTGAGAGACTGTATGCTTAAAGCCAGAGAAACTGACAGTTGGTGCCCAGGTGGCCGGCCACCTGGCGTAAGATTCTAATTGCTGCCGTGATGTCATAATGAGCAATGTTAAGTCTATGGGGGAAATTGTAATAGTTTTTAACTAATAGTTTAAAAAGTATAAAAGTTACAAAGTTGAAAAATACAAAGCCCACATCGCGTAAGTAAGACCTACGCGACAAAATTTGAATGGAGTTTCTACGTTAAGCTGTTGAAGCTGAATTGCGTGCGTTAGAAGAAGAACTAGAAATGCATTTCCAAGGAATTACCAGTGCATGAAAATGCAAAAATAGATAGATAATGTAGATATGGTTACTAAGGTGTAGCTAGGGTAAACATGGTGGTTGCATAGTTTACAGAGAGTTGATAGTGTGAAGGTAGACAGTTTAAAGATGAAACGTTCCAGTTCTAACTTAACTAATGATTTCCATTCATGTTAAATGTTGATTAGCTAACTTAGCTAATGATTTCTAGCAGTTACGCTAAAAATGCTTATTATGCTAGCAATGCTAACTTTACTAACAATGCTAACCAGGTTGATTAGCTAACTTAACCGATGATTTCTTGCAGTAATGCTAAAAATGCTAACTATGCTAACAATGCTAGATTTGCTAACAATGCTAACCAGGTTGATTAGCTAACTTAGTTGATGATTTTTTGCAGTTATGCTAAAAATGCTAACAAAGCTAACCATGCTAACTAGATAACTTGCTAGTGAGGACTTTTATTTTGAAACATTTGTTGCTAGGGTATCCATGGTGGCCACTATCAGGAAACAAGAAGTTACTGCAGTATAATCATGTTGGTTGCTATGGAAACGGTCATAAACGCTTAATTTTAATGGTTGCTATGTTGGTTGCTAGGTACATGGAGGTTTCATGTAGTTGACTGGAGGCATAGTTGATGATAACTGACAGGTTGAATGGTTGAACAGTTAAATAGTTGAGTAGTTTCAATGGTCAAATGATTTAATAGTGTATTATTGCAGTGAGGACTTTTATTTTGAAACAGTTGTGGACAGAGGAAACAGTTAACAGGATCTGTAGTCTTAATGAGATTGTATGCTTAAAGCCTGAGACAGAAGGTGCCTCTCATATAGCGTTTACGCGTCCTCTCTCGCTCCTCACTGATCTACATAAAGAATGATGGAGCGGCAACAATGGGATAGTCTAGCCCTTCTTCTATCTTTCTTTATGTAGATCATTGAGGATCGAGGAGCGAGGGAGGACATATAAACGCTGCTTGAGAGGGACCCACAGTAAATACTTTAAAAGTTGTATGTAGATAGTCTAATTAATGTTGATAGACAGAATGTTTAATGGATGTTGATAGGCAGATTGTTTAATAGATATTGATTGACAGTTTAATGGTGGATGAGTGAATGGTCTGAAGAAGATGAATGGATAGAAGGTTGGATGGAATGTGCCTTATATTCTTGTTAAGAGAGACACTGATACAGCTCTCTGAGAGTAGTTGACACAGGTGTAATCAATTTAACTGGCTAGTCTTAAGAGAGCCAGAGTGTACTCTTAAAGCCTGAGACAGAGTAAATAATTAAAAAGTTGAATGTAGATAGTCTAATTAATGTTGATAGACAGAGAGTTTAATGGATGTTGATAGACAGATTGTTTAATAGATGTTGATAGACAGTTTAATGGGTGGATGAGTGAATGGTCTGAAGAAGATGAATGGATAGAATGTTGGATGGAATGTGCCTTATATTCTTGTAGAATGGAGAGACACAGCTCTCTACTGAGAGTAGTGGATACAGATACAGGTGTAATCAATTTAACTGGCTAGTCTTAAGAGAGCCAGCCTGAGACAGAGTAGATGGTTTAAAAGTTGAATGTAGAACGTCTAATTGATGTTGATAGGCTGAATGTTTAGAATGGGTGGATGAGTGAATGGTTTGAAGAAGATGAATGGATATAAAGTTGGATGGAATTAGGAGGACTTATTTTGATACTGTTGTGCACAGAGGATACAGGGGAACAGAATATGTAGTCTTCAGAGAGATTGCCTGAGAGAAACTGACAGTTGGTGCCCAGGTGGCTGACCAGCTGGAGTAAGATTCTAATTGCTGCCGTGATGTCATAATGAGCAATGTTAAGTCTATGGGGGAAATTGTAATAGTTTTTAACTAATAGTTTAAAAAGTATAAAAGTTACAAAGTTGAAAAGTCATAGCACACATGTCCTAAGTAAGACCTACGTAACGCAGTTTGAATGAAGTTTCTACGTTAAACGGTTCTAGCTGATTTGCGTGCGTTAGAAGAAGAACTAGAAATGCAATTCCAAGGAATTACCAGTGCATGAAAATGCAGAAATAGATAGATAATGTAGATATGGTTACTAAGGTGTAGCTAGGGTAAACATGGTGGTTGCATAGTTTATAGAGTTGATAGTGTGAAGGTAGACTGTTTAAAGATGAAACATTCCAGTTCTAACTTAACTAATGATTTCTATTCATGTTAAAATGTTGATTAGCTAACTTAGCTAATGATTTCTAGCAGTTACGTTAATAATGTTAATTATGCTAGCAATGCTAACTTTACTAACAATGCTAACGAGGTTGATTAGCTAACTTAACCAATGATTTCTAGCAGCAATGCTAAAAATGCTAACTATGCTAACAATGCTAAATTTGCTAACAATGCTAACCAGGTTGATTAGCTTACTTAGTTGATGATTTTTTGCAGTTATGCTAAAAATGCTAACTATGCTAACAATGCTAACTATGCTAACCATGCTAACTAGCTAACTTGCTAGTGAGGACTTTTATTTTGAAACATTTGTTGCTAGGGTATCCATGGTGGCCACTATCAGGAAACAAGAAGTTACTGCAGTATAATCATGTTGGTTGCTATGGAAACGGTCATAAACGCTTAATTTTTAATGGTTGCTATGTTGGTTGCTAGGTACATGGAGGTTTCATGTAGTTGACTGGAGGCATAGTGGATGATAACTGACAGTTGGAATGGTTGAACAGTTCAATAGTTGAGTAGTTTCAATGGTTAAATGATTTAATAGTGTATTATTGCAGTGAGGACTTTTATTTTGAAACAGTTGTGGACAGAGGAAACAGTTAACAGGATATGTTGTCTTCTGAGAAACTGTATGCTTAAAGCCAGAGAAACTGACAGTTGGTGCCCAGGTGGCCGGCCACCTGGCATAAGATTCTAATTGCTGCCGTGATGTCATAATGAGCAATGTTAAGTCTATGGGGGAAATTGTAATAGTTTTTAACTAATAGTTTAAAAAGTATAAAAGTTACAAAGTTGAAAAATACAAAGCAGGCATGGCATAAGCAAGACCTACGCAACAACGTTTGAATGAAGTTTCTACGTTAAACGGTTGAAGCTGAATTGGCTGCGTTAGAAGAAGTTGTTTAACTAGAAATGCAATTCCAAGGAATTACCAGTGCATGAAAATGCAAAAAATAGATAGATAATGTAGATATGTTGCTAAGGTGTAGCTAGGGTAAACATGGTGGTTGCATAGTTTACAGAGAGTTGATAGTGTGAAGGTAGACAGTTTAAAGATGAAACATTCCAGCTCTAACTTAACTAGTGATTTCTATTCATGTTAAAATGTTGATTAGCTAACTTAGGTAATGATTTCTAGCAGTTACGTTAAAAATGCTAATTATGCTAGCAATAATAACTTTACTAACAATGCTAACCAGGTTGATTAGCTAACTTAACCGATGATTTCTAACAGTAATGTTAAAAATGCTAACTATGCTAACAATGCTAAATTTGCTAATAATGCTAACCCGGTTGATTAGCTGACTTAGTTGATGATTTTTTGCAGTTATGCTAACTATGCTAATTATGCTAACCATGCTAACTTGCTAGTGAGGACTTTTATTTTGAAACATTTGTTGCTAGGGTATCCATGGTGGCCACTATCAAGAAACAAGAAGTTACTGCAGTATTATCATGTTGGTTGCTATGGAAACGGTCATGAACACTTAATTTTAATGGTTGCTATGTTGGTTGCTAGGTACATGGAGGTTTCATGTAGTTGACTGGAGGCATAGTGGATGATAACTGACAGTTGGAATGGTTGAACAGTTCAATAGTTGAGTAGTTTCAATGGTTAAATGATTTAATAGTGTATTATTGCAGTGAGGACTTTTATTTTGAAACAGTTGTGGACAGAGGAAACAGTTAACAGGATATGTAGTCTTCTGAGAGACTGTATGCTTAAAGCCAGAGAAACTGACAGTTGGTGCCCAGGTGGCCGGCCACCTGGCGTAAGATTCTAATTGCTGCCGTGATGTCATAATGAGCAATGTTAAGTCTATGGGGGAAATTGTAATAGTTTTTAACTAATAGTTTAAAAAGTATAAAAGTTACAAAGTTGAAAAATACAAAGCCCACATCGCGTAAGTAAGACCTACGCGACAAAATTTGAATGGAGTTTCTACGTTAAGCTGTTGAAGCTGAATTGCGTGCGTTAGAAGAAGAACTAGAAATGCATTTCCAAGGAATTACCAGTGCATGAAAATGCAAAAATAGATAGATAATGTAGATATGGTTACTAAGGTGTAGCTAGGGTAAACATGGTGGTTGCATAGTTTACAGAGAGTTGATAGTGTGAAGGTAGACAGTTTAAAGATGAAACGTTCCAGTTCTAACTTAACTAATGATTTCCATTCATGTTAAAATGTTGATTAGCTAACTTAGCTAATGATTTCTAGCAGTTACGCTAAAAATGCTTATTATGCTAGCAATGCTAACTTTACTAACAATGCTAACCAGGTTGATTAGCTAACTTAACCGATGATTTCTAGCAGTAATGCTAAAAATGCTAACTATGCTAACAATGGCTATGGCTATGGCTATGGTTATTTAGCAGACGCCTTTGTCCAAAGCGACATACAAATAAATAACAATACAAATTAAATTAACAGTGAACAATTACAAACTAGGGAGAATAGTAATATTATCAGTAGAACAATAATTTTAAGCACTAACCTAATGAGAAATAAAACAGTGAAATGAGAATAGCAATCAAATAAGTCACTCAGTTAATTATATATGATAATAATAACTAAAGCATGGTATGGCTAAATTTAAGGACAATAGCAAAATAAATTTCAAATTCTATCAATAGACAAATTATAACAAAACAATACTATTATACAAACCATAACACATCACAAACTCAAAGGACTAAGTGCATATTAAATAAATATGCCTTAAGACCCCTCTTAAAAGATCCAAAGCTGTTGCTGGAACGGAGAGCACTGGGTAACTCATTCCACCAACATGGAACCACTGAAGAATAGGATCTACAATTTGACCGAGCATGTATGGTTGGTCGACATAACAGACGCTCCTCAGAAGATCGCAATGGGCGGTTGGGAATGTACATCGTGATTAAAGAACTGAAGTAGCTGGGAGCAGATCCAGTCAGTGTCCTATAGGCCAGATGCTAACAATGCTAACTATGCTAACTAGCTAACTTGCTAGTGAGGACTTTTATTTTGAAACATTTGTTGCTAGGGTATCCATGGTGGCCACTATCAGGAAACAAGAAGTTACTGCAGTATAATCATGTTGGTTGCTATGGAAACGGTCATAAACACTTAATTTTAATGGTTGCTATGTTGGTTGCTAGGTACATGGCGGTTTCATGTAGTTGACTGGAGGCATAGTGGATGATAACTGACAGTTGGAATGGTTGAACAGTTCAATAGTTGAGTAGTTTCAATGGTTAAATTATTTAATAGTGTATTATTGCAGTGAGGACCTTTATTTTGAAACAGTTTTGGACAGAGGAAGTAGTGAAACAGGATCTGTAGTCTTAATGAGTTTGTATGCTTAAAGCCTGAGACAGAAGGTGCCTCTCATATAGCGTTTACGCGTCCTCTCTCGCTCCTCACTGATCTACATAAAGAATGATGGAGCGGCAACAATGGGATAGTCTAGCCCTTCTTCTATCTTTCTTTATGTAGATCATTGAGGATCGAGGAGCGAGGGAGGACATATAAACGCTGCTTGAGAGGGACCCACAGTAAATACTTTAAAAGTTGTATGTAGATAGTCTAATTAATGTTGATAGACAGAATGTTTAATGGATGTTGATAGGCAGATTGTTTAATAGATATTGATTGACAGTTTAATGGGTGGATGAGTGAATGGTCTGAAGAAGATGAATGGATAGAAGGTTGGATGGAATGTGCCTTATATTCTTGTTAAGAGAGACACTGATACAGCTCTCTGAGAGTAGTTGACACAGGTGTAATCAATTTAACTGGCTAGTCTTAAGAGAGCCAGAGTAGGCTACTCTTAAAGCCTGAGACAGAGTAAATAATTTAAAAGTTGAATGTAGATAGTCTAATTAATGTTGATAGACAGAGAGTTTAATGGATGTTGATAGACAGATTGTTTAATAGATGTTGATAGACAGTTTAATGGGTGGATGAGTGAATGGTCTGAAGAAGATGAATGGATAGAATGTTGGATGGAATGTGCCTTATATTCTTGTAGAATGGAGAGACACAGCTCTCTACTGAGAGTAGTGGATACAGATACAGGTGTAATCAATTTAACTGGCTAGTCTTAAGAGAGCCAGCCTGAGACAGAGTAGATTGTTTAAAAGTTCAATGCAGAGCGTCTAATTGATGTTGTTGATAGGCAGACTGTTTAGAATGGGTGGATGAGTGAATGGTTTGAAGAAGATGAATGGATATAAAGTTGGATGGAATTAGGAGGACTTATTTTGATACTGTTGTGCGCAGAGGATACAGGGGAACAGAATATGTAGTCTTCAGAGAGGAGCCTGAGAGAAACTGACAGTTGGTGCCCAGGTGGCTGACCAGCTGGAGTAAGATTCTAATTGCTGCCGTGATGTCATAATGAGCAATGTTAAGTCTATGGAGGAAATTGGAATAGTTTTTAACTAATAGTTTAAAAAGTATAAAAGTTACAAAGTTGAAAAATACTTTGCCCACATCGCGTAAGTAAGACCTACGCGACATAGTTTGAATGGAGTTTCTACGTGAAGCGGTTGAAGCTGAATTGCGTGCGTTAGAAGAAGAACTAGAAATGCAATTCCAAGGAATTACCAGTGCATGAAAATGCAAAAATAGATAGATAATGTAGATATGGTTACTAAGGTGTAGCTAGGGTAGACATGGTGGTTGCATAGTTTACAGAGAGTTGATAGTGTGAAGGTAGACAGTTTAAAGATGAAACGTTCCAGTTCTAACTTAACTAATGATTTCTATTCATGTTAAAATGTTGATTAGCTAACTTAGCTAATGATTTCTAGCAGTTACGCTAAAAATGCTTATTATGCTAGCAATGCTAACTTTACTAAAAATGCTAACCAGGTTGATTAGCTAACTTAACCGATGATTCCTAGCAGTAATGCTAAAAATGCTAACTATGCTAACAATGCTAAATTTGCTAACAATGCTAACCAGGTTGATTAGCTTACTTAGTTTATCATTTTTTGCAGTTATGCTAAAAATGCTAACAATGCTAACTATGCTAACCATGCTAACTAGCTAACTTGCTAGTGAGGACTTTTATTTTGAAACATTTGTTGCTAGGGTATCCATGGTGGCCACTATCAGGAAACAAGAAGTTACTGCAGTATAATCATGTTGGTTGCTATGGAAACGGTCATAAACACTTAATTTTAATGGTTGCTATGTTGGTTGCTAGGTACATGGAGGTTTCATGTAGTTGACTGGAGGCATAGTGGATGATAACTGACAGTTGGAATGGTTGAACAGTTCAATAGTTGAGTAGTTTCAGTGGTTAAATGATTTAATAGTGTATTATTGCAGTGAGGACCTTTATTTTGAAACAGTTGTGGACAGAGGAAGTAGTGAAACAGGATCTGTAGTCTTAATGAGATTGTATGCTTAAAGCCTGAGACAGAAGGTGCCTCTCATATATAGCGTTTACGCGTCCTCTCTCGCTCCTCACTGATCTACATAAAGAATGATGGAGCGGCAACAATGGGATAGTCTAGCCCTTCTTCTATCTTTCTTTATGTAGATCATTGAGGATCGAGGAGCGAGGGAGGACATATAAACACTGCTTGAGAGGGACCCACAGTAAATACTTTAAAAGTTGTATATAGTCTAATTAATGTTGATAGACAGAATGTTTAATGGATGTTGATAGGCAGATTGTTTAATAGATATTGATTGACAGTTTAATGGGTGGATGAGTGAATGGTCTGAAGAAGATGAATGGATAGAAGGTTGGATGGAATGTGCCTTATATTCTTGTTAAGAGAGACACTGATACAGCTCTCTGAGAGTAGTTGACACAGGTGTAATCAATTTAACTGGCTAGTCTTAAGAGAGCCAGCGTGTACTCTTAAAGCCTGAGACAGTAAATAATTTAAAAGTTGAATGTAGATAGTCTAATTAATGTTGATAGACAGAGAGTTTAATGGATGTTGATAGACAGATTGTTTAATAGATGTTGATAGACAGTTTAATGGGTGGATGAGTGAATGGTCTGAAGAAGATGAATGGATAGAATGTTGGATGGAATGTGCCTTATATTCTTGTAGAATGGAGAGACACAGCTCTCTACTGAGAGTAGTGGATACAGATACAGGTGTAATCAATTTAACTGGCTAGTCTTAAGAGAGCCAGCCTGAGACAGAGTAGATTGTTTAAAAGTTCAATGTAGAGCGTCTAATTGATGTTGTTGATAGGCAGACTGTTTAGAATGGGTGGATGAGTGAATGGTTTGAAGAAGATGAATGGATATAAAGTTGGATGGAATTAGGAGGACTTATTTTGATACTGTTGTGCGCAGAGGATACAGGGGAACAGAATATGTAGTCTTCAGAGAGGAGCCTGAGAGAAACTGACAGTTGGTGCCCAGGTGGCTGACCAGCTGGGGTAACATTCTAATTGCTGCCGTGATGTCATAATGAGCAATGTTAAGTCTATGGGGGAAATGGTGATAGTTTTTAACTAATAGTTTAAAAAGTATAAAAGTTACAAAGTTGAAAAATACAAAGCACATATGGCATAAGCAAGACCTACGCAACAAAGTTTGAATGAAGTTTCTACGTTAAACGGTTGAAGCTGAATTGCGAGCGTTAGAAGAAGAAGTTTAACTAGAAATGCAATTCCAAGGAATTACCAGTGCATGAAAATGCAAAAATAGATAGATAATGTAGATATGGTTACTAAGGTGTAGCTAGGGTAAACATGGTGGTTGCATAGTTTACAGAGAGTTGATAGTGTGAAGGTAGACAGTTTAAAGATGAAACGTTCCAGTTCTAACTTAACTAATGATTTCTATTCATGTTAAAATGTTGATTAGCTAACTTAGCTAATGATTTCTAGCAGTTACGCTAAAAATGCTTACTATGCTAGCAATGCTAACAATGCTAACCAGGTTGATTAGCTAACTTAACCGATGATTTCTAGCAGTAATGCTAAAAATGCTAACTATGCTAACAATGCTAAATTTGCTAACAATGCTAACCAGGTTAATTAGCTAACTTAGTTGATGATTTTTTGCAGTTATGCTAAAAATGCTAACTATGCTAACAATGCTAACTATGCTAACCATGGTAACTAGCTAACTTGCTAGTGAGGACTTTTATTTTGAAACATTTGTTGTTAGGGTATCCATGGTGGCCACTATCAGGAAACAAGAAGTTACTGCAGTATAATCATGTTGGTTGCTATGGAAACGGTCATAAACACTTTTTAATGGTTGCTATGTTGGTTGCTAGGTACATGGAGGTTTCATGTAGTTGACTGGAGGCATAGTGGATGATAACTGACAGTTGGAATGGTTGAACAGTTCAATAGTTGAGTAGTTTCAATGGTTAAATGATTTAATAGTGTATTATTGCAGTGAGGACCTTTATTTTGAAACAGTTGTGGACAGAGGAAGTAGTGAAACAGGATCTGTAGTCTTAATGAGATTGTATGCTTAAAGCCTGAGACAGAAGGTGCTTCTCATAGCGTTTACGCGTCCTCTCTCGCTCCTCACTGATCTACATAAAGAATGATGGAGCGGCAACAATGGGATAGTCTAGCCCTTCTTCTATCTTTCTTTATGTAGATCATTGAGGATCGAGGATCGAGGGAGGACATATAAACGCTGCTTGAGAGGGACCCACAGTAAATACTTTAAAAGTTGTATGTAGATAGTCTAATTAATGTTGATAGATAGAATGTTTAATGGATGTTGATAGGCAGATTGTTTAATAGATATTGATTGACAGTTTAATGGGTGGATGAGTGAATGGTCTGAAGAAGATGAATGGATAGAAGGTTGGATGGAATGTGCCTTATATTCTTGTTAAGAGAGACACTGATACAGCTCTCTGAGAGTAGTTGATACAGGTGTAATCAATTTAACTGGCTAGTCTTAAGAGAGAGTGTGCTTAAAGCCTGAGACAGAGTAAATCATTTAAAAGTTGAATGTAGATAGTCTAATTAATGTTGATAGACAGAGAGTTTAATGGATGTTGATAGGCAGATTGTTTAATAGATGTTGATAGACAGTTTAATGGGTGGATGAGTGAATGGTCTGAAGAAGATGAATGGATAGAAAGTTGGATGGAATGTGCCTTATATTCTTGTAGAATGGAGAGACACAGCTCTCTACTGAGAGTAGTGGATACAGATACAGGTGTAATCAATTTAACTGGCTAGTCTTAAGAGAGCCAGCCTGAGACAGAGTAGATTGTTTAAAAGTTCAATGTAGAGCGTCTAATTGATGTTGTTGATAGGCAGACTGTTTAGAATGGGTGGATGAGTGAATGGTTTGAAGAAGATGAATGGATATAAAGTTGGATGGAATTAGGAGGACTTATTTTGATACTGTTGTGCGCAGAGGATACAGGGGAACAGAATATGTAGTCTTCAGAGAGGAGCCTGAGAGAAACTGACAGTTGGTGCCCAGGTGGCTGACCAGCTGGGGTAACATTCTAATTGCTGCCGTGATGTCATAATGAGCAATGTTAAGTCTATGGGGGAAATGGTGATAGTTTTTAACTAATAGTTTAAAAAGTATAAAAGTTACAAAGTTGAAAAATATAAAGCACATATGGCATAAGCAAGACCTACGCAACAAAGTTTGAATGAAGTTTCTACGTTAAACGGTTGAAGCTGAATTGCGAGCGTTAGAAGAAGAAGTTTAATAATAACTAGAAATGCAATTCCAAGGAATTACCAGTGCATGAAAATGCAAAAATAGATAGATAATGTAGATATGGTTACTAAGGTGTAGCTAGGGTAAACATGGTGGTTGCATAGTTTACAGAGAGTTGATAGTGTGAAGGTAGACAGTTTAAAGATGAAACGTTCCAGTTCTAACTTAACTAATGATTTCTATTCATGTTAAAATGTTGATTAGCTAAATTAGCTAATGATTTCTAGCAGTTACGCTAAAAATGCTTATTATGCTAGCAATGCTAACTTTACTAACAATGCTAACCAGGTTGATTAGCTAACTTAACCGATGATTTCTAGCAGTAATGCTAAAAATGCCAACTCTGCTAACAATGCTACATTTGCTAACAATGCTAACCAGGTTGATTAGCTAACTTAGTTGATGATTTTTTGCGGTTATGCTAAAAATGCTAACTATGCTAACAATGCTAACCATGCTAACTAGCTAACTTGCTAGTGAGGACTTTTATTTTGAAACATTTGTTGCTAGGGTATCCATGGTGGCCACTATCAGGAAACAAGAAGTTACTGCAGTATAATCATGTTGGTTGCTATGGAAACGGTCATAAACACTTAATTTTAATGGTGGCTATGTTGGTTGCTAGGTACATGGAGGTTTCATGTAGTTGACTGGAGGCATAGTGGATGATAACTGACAGTTGGAATGGTTGAACAGTTCAATAGTTGAGTAGTTTCAGTGGTTAAATGATTTAATAGTGTATTATTGCAGTGAGGACCTTTATTTTGAAACAGTTGTGGACAGAGGACGTAGTGAAACAGGATCTGTAGTCTTAATGAGATTGTATGCTTAAAGCCTGAGACAGAAGGTGCCTCTCATATAGCGTTTACGCGTCCTCTCTCGCTCCTCACTGATCTACATAAAGAATGATGGAGCGGCAACAATGGGATAGTCTAGCCCTTCTTCTATCTTTCTTTATGTAGATCATTGAGGATCGAGGAGCGAGGGAGGACATATAAACGCTGCTTGAGAGGGACCCACAGTAAATACTTTAAAAGTTGTATGTAGATAGTCTAATTAATGTTGATAGACAGAATGTTTAATGGATGTTGATAGGCAGATTGTTTAATAGATATTGATTGACAGTTTAATGGGTGGATGAGTGAATGGTCTGAAGAAGATGAATGGATAGAAGGTTGGATGGAATGTGCCTTATATTCTTGTTAAGAGAGACACTGATACAGCTATTTGAGAGTAGTTGATACAGGTGTAATCAATTTAACTGGCTAGTCTTAAGAGAGCCAGAGTGTACTCTTAAAGCCTGAGACAGAGTAAATAATTTAAAAGTTGAATGTAGATAGTCTAATTAATGTTGATAGACAGAGAGTTTAATGGATGTTGATAGACAGATTGTTTAATAGATGTTGATAGACAGTTTAATGGGTGGATGAGTGAATGGTCTGAAGAAAATGAATGGATAGAATGTTGGATGGAATGTGCCTTATATTCTTGTAGAATGGAGAGACAGCTCTCTACTGAGAGTAGTGGATACAGATACAGGTGTAATCAATTTAACTGGCTAGTCTTAAGAGAGCCAGCCTGAGACAGAGTAGATTGTTTAAAAGTTGAATGTAGAGCGTCTAATTGATGTTGATAGGCAGACTGTTTAGAATGGGTGGATGAGTGAATGGTTTGAAGAAGATGAATGGATATAAAGTTGGATGGAATTAGGAGGACTTATTTTGATACTGTTGTGCGCAGAGGATACAGGGGAACAGAATATGTAGTCTTCAGAGAGATTGTAAAGCCTGAGAGAAACTGACAGTTGGTGCCCAGGTGGCTGACCAGCTGGAGTAAGATTCTAATTGCTGCCGTGATGTCATAATGAGCAATGTTAAGTCTATGGGGGAAATTGTAATAGTTTTTAACTAATAGTTTAAAAAGTATAAAAGTTACAAAGTTGAAAAGTCATAGCACACATGTCCTAAGTAAGACCTACGTAACGCAGTTTGAATGAAGTTTCTACGTTAAACGGTTCTAGCTGATTTGCGTGCGTTAGAAGAAGAATAATAAGAAGAAGAAGAAGCCTAGGAAGAACAGTACAGTGCATTTTCATGCACTGTAATAATAAGAAGAATAGGAAGAACAGTACAGTGCATTTTCATGCACTGTAATAATAACTAGAAATGCAATTCCAAGGAATTACCAGTGCATGAAAATGCAAAAATAGATAGATAATGTAGATATGGTTACTAAGGTGTAGCTAGGGTAGACATGGTGGTTGCATAGTTTACAGAGAGTTGATAGTGTGAAGGTAGACAGTTTAAAGATGAAACGTTCCAGTTCTAACTTAACTAATGATTTCTATTCATGTTAAAATGTTGATTAGCTAACTTAGCTAATGATTTCTAGCAGTTACGCTAAAAATGCTTATTATGCTAGCAATGCTAACTTTACTAAAAATGCTAACCAGGTTGATTAGCTAACTTAACCGATGATTCCTAGCAGTAATGCTAAAAATGCTAACTATGCTAACAATGCTAAATTTGCTAACAATGCTAACCAGGTTGATTAGCTTACTTAGTTTATGATTTTTTGCAGTTATGCTAAAAATGCTAACAATGCTAACTATGCTAACCATGCTAACTAGCTAACTTGCTAGTGAGGACTTTTATTTTGAAACATTTGTTGCTAGGGTATCCATGGTGGCCACTATCAGGAAACAAGAAGTTACTGCAGTATAATCATGTTGGTTGCTATGGAAACGGTCATAAACACTTAATTTTAATGGTTGCTATGTTGGTTGCTAGGTACATGGAGGTTTCATGTAGTTGACTGGAGGCATAGTGGATGATAACTGACAGTTGGAATGGTTGAACAGTTCAATAGTTGAGTAGTTTCAGTGGTTAAATGATTTAATAGTGTATTATTGCAGTGAGGACCTTTATTTTGAAACAGTTGTGGACAGAGGAAGTAGTGAAACAGGATCTGTAGTCTTAATGAGATTGTATGCTTAAAGCCTGAGACAGAAGGTGCCTCTCATATATAGCGTTTACGCGTCCTCTCTCGCTCCTCACTGATCTACATAAAGAATGATGGAGCGGCAACAATGGGATAGTCTAGCCCTTCTTCTATCTTTCTTTATGTAGATCATTGAGGATCGAGGAGCGAGGGAGGACATATAAACACTGCTTGAGAGGGACCCACAGTAAATACTTTAAAAGTTGTATATAGTCTAATTAATGTTGATAGACAGAATGTTTAATGGATGTTGATAGGCAGATTGTTTAATAGATATTGATTGACAGTTTAATGGGTGGATGAGTGAATGGTCTGAAGAAGATGAATGGATAGAAGGTTGGATGGAATGTGCCTTATATTCTTGTTAAGAGAGACACTGATACAGCTCTCTGAGAGTAGTTGACACAGGTGTAATCAATTTAACTGGCTAGTCTTAAGAGAGCCAGCGTGTACTCTTAAAGCCTGAGACAGTAAATAATTTCAAAGTTGAATGTAGATAGTCTAATAAATGTTGATAGACAGAGAGTTTAATGGATGTTGATAGACAGATTGTTTAATAGATGTTGATAGACAGTTTAATGGGTGGATGAGTGAATGGTCTGAAGAAGATGAATGGATAGAATGTTGGATGGAATGTGCCTTATATTCTTGTAGAATGGAGAGACACAGCTCTCTACTGAGAGTAGTGGATACAGATACAGGTGTAATCAATTTAACTGGCTAGTCTTAAGAGAGCCAGCCTGAGACAGAGTAGATTGTTTAAAAGTTCAATGTAGAGCGTCTAATTGATGTTGTTGATAGGCAGACTGTTTAGAATGGGTGGATGAGTGAATGGTTTGAAGAAGATGAATGGATATAAAGTTGGATGGAATTAGGAGGACTTATTTTGATACTGTTGTGCGCAGAGGATACAGGGGAACAGAATATGTAGTCTTCAGAGAGGAGCCTGAGAGAAACTGACAGTTGGTGCCCAGGTGGCTGACCAGCTGGGGTAACATTCTAATTGCTGCCGTGATGTCATAATGAGCAATGTTAAGTCTATGGGGGAAATGGTGATAGTTTTTAACTAATAGTTTAAAAAGTATAAAAGTTACAAAGTTGAAAAATACAAAGCACATATGGCATAAGCAAGACCTACGCAACAAAGTTTGAATGAAGTTTCTACGTTAAACGGTTGAAGCTGAATTGCGAGCGTTAGAAGAAGAAGTTTAACTAGAAATGCAATTCCAAGGAATTACCAGTGCATGAAAATGCAAAAATAGATAGATAATGTGGATATGGTTACTAAGGTGTAGCTAGGGTAAACATGGTGGTTGCATAGTTTACAGAGAGTTGATAGTGTGAAGGTAGACAGTTTAAAGCTGAAACATTCCAGTTCTAACTTAACTAATGATTTCTATTCCTGTTAAAATGATAACTATGGTAACAATGATAACCAGGTTGATTGTTAACTTAGCTACTGATTTCATGCAGTTATGGTAAAAATGTTAACTATGCTAACTATGCTCACAGTGCTAACCAGGTTGCTTAGCTAACTTGACTGATGATTTCTAGCAATAATGCTAAAAATGCTAACTATGCTAACAATGCTACAATTGCTAACAACGCTAACCAGGTTGATTAGCTAACTTAGGTGATGATTTTTTGCAGTTTTGCTAAAAATGCTAACAATGCTAACTATGCTAAAATGCTAACCAGGTTGATTAGCTAACTTAGTTAATCATTTCTAGCAGTTATGCTAAAAATGCTAACTATGCTAACTATGCTAACAATGCTAACTATGCTAACCATGGTAACTAGCTAACTTGCTAGTGAGGACTTTTATTTTGAAACATTTGTTGCTAGGTTATCCATGGTGGCCACTATCAGGAAACAAGAAGTTACTGCAGTATAATCATGTTGGTTGCTATGGAAACGGCCATAAACGCTTAATTTCAATGGTTGCTATGTTGGTTGCTAGGTACATGGAGGTTTCATGTTGTTGACTGGAGGCATAGTTGATGATAACTGACAGTTGGAATGGTTGAACAGTTAAATAGTTGAGTAGTTTCAATGGTTACATGATTTAATATTGTATTATTGCAGTGAGGACTTTTATTTTGAAACAGTTGTGGACAGAGGAAACAGGATATGTAGTCTTCAGAGAGATTGTATGCTTAAAGCCTGAGAGAGAGAGAGCTGCTGCAGCTGGCCTGGCCACCTGGCATAAGATTCTAATTGCCCTATTATGATGTCATAATCACAATGTTAAGTCTATGGGGAAATTTTAATAGTTTTTAATTAATAGTTTAAAAAGTATAAAAGTTACAAAGTTGAAACATACAAAGCACACATGTCCTAAATAAGACCTACGCAACAACGTTTGAATGAAGTTTCTACGTTAAACGGTTGAAGCTGCATTAAACACGTTAGAAGAAGAATAATAAGAATAAGAAAACTTGGAATAACAGTATAGTGCATTTTCATGCACTATAATAATAATAATAAGAAGACTTGGAATAACAGTACAGTGCATTTTCATGCACTGTAATAATAAGAAGAATAGGAAGAACAGTACAGTGCATTTTCATGCACTGTAATAATAAGAAGAAGTTGAAGACTAGGAAGAACAGTACAGTGCATTTTCATGCACTGTAATAATAAGAAGAAGCAGAAGACCGAGGAAGAACAGTACAGTGCATTTTCATGCACTGTAATAATAATAATAAGACTTGGAATAACAGTATAGTGCATTTTCATGCACTATAATAATAAGAAGAAGCCTAGGAAGAACAGTACAGTGCATTTTCATGCACTGTAACTAGAAAAGCATTTCCTGAAGGAAATACCAGTGCATGGAAAGTCATTGCAAGGATTATGCTAGGGTACTTAAAGTGATTACTAAGGTGTTGCTAGGCTAATTAAAGTGGTTACTATTCTATAAAAAGTGGTTACTAGGTTGGTTGCTAGGGAAATCACGTTGGTTGCTAGGGAAATCACATTGGTTGCTAAGGTGGTTGCCAGGGTGTCATTATGGAAGTGGGTGCTAGGTTGTTACTAAGTAATTTTAGTGGTTGCTTTGCTATAAAAAGTGTTATTTTAAATATAGATTTGAAAAGTTATCAAAATTGGGAGAAATAGAGAGAGTGATAGAGAAAGTGAGAGGAAGTGAAGAAAAAGAAGTGAAAGAAAGTGGGGATGACTAGTGAGCTATCCAGTTCAATGGAGAGACACACAGAGAAGAAGTTCCATTGAAGTTGCTGAAGTCAGTGAGAGAACACTGGCAAAGTTGATTCCATTCTATTTCTTTAAAAGCTAATTATGATGTCACAAAGCCAATGTTAAGTCTATGGCAAAATTAAGTTTAGTTTTTATTTAATATTTCAAAAAGTGAAAGTCGTAGAAATATGAAAAGTAATAGGCCGAAACTTTGATGCAAGAGTTCCTACGATAAGCGGTTAGAGTCAAATTAGGGCCTGGAAGAATAATAATAAAAACTAGAAATGCAATTCCAAGGAATTACCAGTGCATGAAAATGCAAAAATAGATAGATCATGTAGATATGGTTACTAAGGTGTAGCTAGGGTAAACATGGTGGTTGCATAGTTTACAGAGAGTTGATAGTGTGAAGGTAGACAGTTTAAAGATGAAACGTTCCAGTTCTAACTTAACTAATGATTTCTATTCATGTTAAAATGTTGATTAGCTAACTTAGCTAATGATTTCTAGCAGTTACGCTAAAAATGCTTATTATGCTTATTATGCTAACTTTACTAACAATGCTAACCAGGTTGATTAGCTAACTTAACCGATGATTTCTAGCAGTAATGCTAAAAATGCTAACTATGTTAACAATGCTAAATTTGCTAACAATGCTAACCAGGTTGATTAGCTAACTTAGTTGATGATTTTTTGCAGTTATGCTAAAAATGCTAACAATGCTAACCATGCTAACTAGCTAACTTGCTAGTGAGGACTTTTATTTTGAAACATTTGTTGCTAGGGTATCCATGGTGGCCACTATCAGGAAACAAGAAGTTACTGCAGTATAATCATGTTGGTTGCTATGGAAACGGTCATAAACACTTAATTTTAATAGTTGCTATGTTGGTTGCTAGGTACATGGAGGTTTCATGTAGTTGACTGGAGGCATAGTGGATGATAACTGACAGTTAGAATGGTTGAACAGTTCAATAGTTGAGTAGTTTCAGTGGTTAAATGATTTAATAGTGTATTATTGCAGTGAGGACCTTTATTTTGAAACAGTTGTGGACAGAGGAAGTAGTGAAACAGGACATATGTGACCTTCCACGGCGAAATCATTCACAATGTCCAAATTTTCAAAATCAAAGTTATTACGTTTTCAGGAAGGGGCATAATCAACCTTCAAAACGATACCTATATCTAATGAATTGAACGTCATATTACTGAAATATAAACATTCAAAGGAGTTGAGTTCATCCTGTCATGCCAATAGAAAAACGGAGAAATCTGCCTCTGAAGTTAACCGTCGGCTCAACACTCACGAACGCTTTGTAAGGTCGCCGCTATTACAAGATTTACGGTAGCCTACTTGTATCAACGACACAGCACACGGATGGCTTGGTGGTTGTCAATGAGTGCAATTACCGTAAATATTGGAATAGAGCGGCGAAAACGAGACGCCTCTAACTTCCTGCTTCCTCTAACTTTCTCACCTCAACAAACTCACGTTTTTAGACTACAAAAGGTCAGTTTTTCGGCGAAATGTATTCACGGCCGTACAGTGTAGACCTCCCACTGTTTCAAAACACTTACAAAAAAAAATCCACGATTTTAGCACAAGTGACATAAATGGCCATTTTTCTCAGAAACGCCTGTTGCGACAAGCGACTGGTTTTGCCGTGGAACGACACATATAAACTGCTTGAGAGGGACCCACAGTAAATACTTTAAAAGTTGTATAGTCTAATTAATGTTGATAGACAGAATGTTTAATGGATGTTGATAGGCAGATTGTTTAATAGATATTGATTGACAGTTTAATGGGTGGATGAGTGAATGGTCTGAAGAAGATGAATGGATAGAAGGTTGGATGGAATGTGCCTTATATTCTTGTTAAGAGAGACACTTGCTGCGTTTACATGAGAGCTTTAATTCCGAATAAAACCAAGTTAATTCTGAATAAAAGTTAATTCCGCTTTAAAAGAGACCATGTAAACGCTTATTCCGCTTGAAAATGATTATTCGGAATCAAACTTAATTCCGATTTAAGTGGTTGGTTTATTCCGATGTTAAAGCGGAATTAACTCCCCTCCTTGATCATGTAAACCTTTATTCCGATTAAACGTTTATTCCGTTTGTTTGGCGCATGCTCGTAGAAGGAGGAAGAAGACGCGCATGCTCGTTTCATTGCTAATTCGGCTCCGTCTTCTTCCCCCCTTCTCCGACAGTCTTCTCCCCCTCAGCTAGCAAACGTGAAGCTTGACAATATTCTCGAGCTGCCGGTTAAATAGTAGGCCTATTATCAGAATTACTGTGAACCCCGTTTTCATTATGTTATTGTCCATGCTGTAACGTTAACCCGAGATGACAAAAAAGTTGCTAGCCAGCTAAAGTTTGTTTTCTTCCGGTAGGCCTTATTAGGCTACGTTCATGCGCCGCCTGTCCAATCGGAACCCTTCCCGACCCTCAGACGTTCAGCGGAATACAATAAAGCGTAATTAACGTATGTTCCATGTAAACGCCAATTCGGAATTATTATTTCCATGTAAACTCGAAGGAGAATATTTTAATTCCGATCTATTTAATTCTGAATAAACTAATTCAGAATTAAAAACATCATGTAAACGTGGCCACTGATACAGCTCTCTGAGAGTAGTTGACACAGGTGTAATCAATTTAACTGGCTAGTCTTAAGAGAGCCAGTGTACTCTTAAAGCCTGAGACAGAGTAAATAATTTAAAAGTTGAATGTAGATAGTCTAATTAATGTTGATAGACAGAGAGTTTAATGGATGTTGATAGACAGATTGTTTAATGGATGTTGATAGACAGTTTAATGGGTGGATGAGTGAATGGTCTGAAGAAGATGAATGGATAGAATGTTGGATGGAATGTGCCTTATATTCTTGTAGAATGGAGAGACACAGCTCTCTACTGAGAGTAGTGGATACAGATACAGGTGTAATCAATTTAACTGGCTAGTCTTAAGAGAGCCAGCCTGAGACAGAGTAGATTGTTTAAAAGTTGAATGTAGAGCGTCTAATTGATGTTGATAGGCAGACTGTTTAGAATGGGTGGATGAGTGAATGGTTTGAAGAAGATGAATGGATATAAAGTTGGATGGAATTAGGAGGACTTATTTTGATACTGTTGTGCGCAGAGGATACAGGGGAACAGAATATGTAGTCTTCAGAGAGATTGTATGCACTTGTATGAGATTGTATGCTCTAGCCTGAGAGAAACTGACAGTTGGTGCCCAGGTGGCTGACCAGCTGGAGTAAGATTCTAATTGCTGCCGTGATGTCATAATGAGCAATGTTAAGTCTATGGGGGAAATTGTAATAGTTTTTAACTAATAGTTTAAAAAGTATAAAAGTTACAAAGTTGAAAAATACAAAGCCCACATCGTGTAAGTAAGACCTACGCGGCAAAATTTGAATGGTGTTTCTACGTTAAGCGGTTGAAGCTGAATTGGCTGCGTTAGAAGAAGAAGAATAACTAGAAATGCAATTCCAAGGAATTACCAGTGCATGAAAATGCAAAAATAGATAGATAATGTAGATATGGTTACTAAGGTGTAGCTAGGGTAAACATGGTGGTTGCATAGTTTACAGAGAGTTGATAGTGTGAGGGTAGACGTTTTAAAGATGAAACGTTCCAGTTCTAACTTAACTAATGATTTCTATTCATGTTAAAATGTTGATTAGCTAACTTAGCTAATGATTTCTAGCAGTTACGCTAAAAATGCTTATTATGCTAGCAATGCTAACTTTACTAACAATGCTAACCAGGTTGATTAGCTAACTTAACCGATGATTTCTAGCAGTAATGCTAAAAATGCTAACTATGCTAGCAATGCTAAATTTGTTAACAATGCTAACCAGGTTGATTAGCTAACTTAGTTGATGATTTTTTGCAGTTATACTAAAAATGCTAACTATGCTAACAATGTTAACTATGCTAACCATGCTAACTAGCTAACTTGCTAGTGAGGACTTTTATTTTTAAACATTTGTTGCTAGGGTATCCATGGTGGCCACTATCAGGAAACAAGAAGTTACTTCAGTATAATCATGTTGGTTGCTATGGAAACGGTCATAAACACTTAATTTTAATGGTTGCTATGTTGGTTGCTAGGTACATGGAGGTTTCATGTAGTTGACTGGAGGCATAGTGGATGATAACTGACAGTTGGAATGGTTGAACAGTTCAATAGTTGAGTAGTTTCAATGGTTAAATGATTTAATAGTGTATTATTGCAGTGAGGACCTTTATTTTTAAACAGTTGTGGACAGAGGACGTAGTGAAACAGGATCTGTAGTCTTAATGAGATTGTATGCTTAAAGCCTGAGACAGAAGGTGCCTCTCATATAGCGTTTACGCGTCCTCTCTCGCTCCTCACTGATCTACATAAAGAATGATGGAGCGGCAACAATGGGATAGTCTAGCCCTTCTTCTATCTTTCTTTATGTAGATCATTGAGGACCGAGGAGCGAGGGAGGACATATAAACGCTGCTTGAGAGGGACCCACAGTAAATACTTTAAAAGTTGTATGTAGATAGTCTAATTAATGTTGATAGACAGAATGTTTAATGGATGTTGATAGGCAGATTGTTTAATAGATATTGATTGACAGTTTAATGGGTGGATGAGTGAATGGTCTGAAGAAGATGAATGGATAGAAGGTTGGATGGAATGTGCCTTATATTCTTGTTAAGAGAGACACTGATACAGCTCTCTGAGAGTAGTTGACACAGGTGTAACCAATTTAACTGGCTAGTCTTAAGAGAGCCAGAGTACTCTTAAAGCCTGAGACAGAGTAAATAATTTAAAAGTTGAATGTAGATAGTCTAATTAATGTTGATAGACAGAGAGTTTAATGGATGTTGATAGACAGATTGTTTAATAGATGTTGATAGACAGTTTAATGGGTGGATGAGTGAATGGTCTGAAGAAGATGAATGGATAGAATGTTGGATGGAATGTGCCTTATATTCTTGTAGAATGGGGAGACACAGCTCTCTACTGAGAGTAGTGGATACAGATACAGGTGTAATCAATTTAACTGGCTAGTCTTAAGAGAGCCAGCCTGAGACAGTAGATTGTTTAAAAGTTGAATGTAGAGCGTCTTATTGATGTTGATAGGCAGACTTGATTCATTGTTTAGAATGGGTGGATGAGTGAATGGTTTGAAGAAGATGAATGGATATAAAGTTGGATGGAATTAGGAGGACTTATTTTGATACTGTTGTGCGCAGAGGATACAGGGGAACAGAATATGTAGTCTTCAGAGAGATTGTAAAGCCAGAGAAACTGACAGTTGGTGCCCAGGTGGCCGGCCACCTGGCCTAAGATTCTAATTGCTGCCGTGATGTCACAATGAGCAATGTTAAGTCTATGGGGAAATAGCTCAATGTTAAATCTATGGGGAAATCGTTTTTTAATTCATAGTTTAAAAAGTATAAAAGTTACAAAGTTGAAAAATACAAAGCACACATGGCATAAGCGAGACCTACGCAACAAAGTTTGAATGAAGTTTCTACGTTAAACGGTTCAATCTGAATTGCGTGCGTTTGAAGAATAATAAGAAGCCTAGGAAGAACAGTATAGTGCATTTTCATGCACTATAATAAAAACTAGAAATGCAATTCCAAGGAATTACCAGTGCATGAAAATGCAAAAATAGATAGATCATGTAGATATGGTTACTAAGGTGTAGCTAGGGTAAACATGGTGGTTGCATAGTTTACAGAGAGTTGATAGTGTGAAGGTAGACAGTTTAAAGATGAAACGTTCCAGTTCTAACTTAACTAATGATTTCTATTCATGTTAAAATGTTGATTAGCTAACTTAGCTAATGATTTCTAGCAGTTACGCTAAAAATGCTTATTATGCTAGCAATGCTAACTATGCTAACCATGCTAACTAGCTAACTTGCTAGTGAGGACTTTTATTTTGAAACATTTGTTGCTAGGGTATCCATGGTGGCCACTATCAGGAAACAAGAAGTTACTGCAGTATAATCATGTTGGTTGCTATGGAAACGGTCATAAACACTTAATTTTAATGGTTGCTATGTTGGTTGCTAGGTACATGGAGGTTTCATGTAGTTGACTGGAGGCATAGTGGATGATAACTGACAGTTGGAATGGTTGAACAGTTCAATAGTTGAGTAGTTTCAATGGTTAAATGATTTAATAGTGTATTAGTGCAGTGAGGACCTTTATTTTGAAACAGTTGTGGACAGAGGAAGTAGTGAAACAGGATCTGTAGTCTTAATGAGATTGTATGCTTAAAGCCTGAGACAGAAGGTGCCTCTCATATAGGGTGCCTCTCAACATGCCTCCTCGATCCTCGATGCTCGATCCTCGAGGGGCGTTCCCACTGATTTATAACTAACACTGGATAGACTATTCCATTGTTTCCCCCCCATCATTCTTTATGTAGATCAGTGAGGATTGAGGCATCGAGGAGCGAGGGAGGACGTATAAACGCTGCATGAGAGGCACCTATAGCGTTTACGCGTCCTGTCTCGCTCCTCACTGATCTACATAAAGAATGATGGAGCGGCAACAATGGGATAGTCTAGCCCTTCTTCTATCTTTCTTTATGTAGATCATTGAGGATCGAGGAGCGAGGGAGGACATATAAACGCTGCTTGAGAGGGACCCACAGTAAATACTTTAAAAGTTGTATGTAGATAGTCTAATTACAGTAATGTTGATAGACAGAATGTTTAATGGATGTTGATAGGCAGATTGTTTAATAGATATTGATTGACAGTTTAATGGGTGGATGAGTGAATGGTCTGAAGAAGATGAATGGATAGAAGGTTGGATGGAATGTGCCTTATATTCTTGTTAAGAGAGACACTGATACAGCTCTCTGAGAGTAGTTGATACAGGTGTAATCAATTTAACTGGCTAGTCTTAAGAGCGCCAGAGTGTACGTTTAAGCCTGAGACAGAGTAAATCATTTAAAAGTTGAATGTAGCTAGTCTAATTAATGTTGATAGACAGAGAGTTTAATGGATGTTGATAGACAGTTTAATGGGTGGATGAGTGAATGGTCTGAAGAAGATGAATGCATAGAAAGTTGGATGGAACGTGCCTTATATTCTTGTAGAGTGGAGAGACACAGCTCTCTACTGAGAGTAGTGGATACAGATACAGGTGTAATCAATTTAACTGGCTAGTCTTAAGAGAGCCAGAGTGTAAGCCTGAGACAGAGTAGATTGTTTAAAAGTTGAATGTAGATCGTCTAATTGATGTTGATAGGCAGACTGTTTAGAATGGGTGGATGAGTGAATGGTTTGAAGAAGATGAATGGATAGAAAGTTGGATGGAATTAGGAAGACTTATGTTGATACAGTTGATACAGGGGAACAGAAAATGTAGTCTCAAGAGCCTGAGAGAGAGAGAGAGAGAGCTGCTGCACCTGGACTGGCCACCTGGCGTAACATTCTAATTGCTGCCGTGATGTCATAATGAGCAATGTTAAGTCTATGGGGAAATGTTTAATAGTTTTTAATTTACAGTTTAAAAAGTATAAAAGTTACAAAGTTGAAAAATATATTGCACAGGTCTCCTTAGTAAGACCTACGTAGCAAAGTTTGAATCAAGTTTCTACGTTAAATGGTTCAAGCTGAATTGCGAGCGTTAGAAGAAAAAGAATAATAACTAGAAATGCAATTCCAAGGAATTACCAGTGCATGAAAATGCAAAAATAGATAGATAATGTAGATATGGTTATTAAGGTGTAGCTAGGGTAAACATGGTGGTTGCATAGTTTACAGAGAGTTGATAGTGTGAAGGTAGACAGTTTAAAGATGAAACATTCCAGTTCTAACTTAACTAATGATTTCTATTCATGTTAAAATGTTGATTAGCTAACTTAGCTAATGATTTCTAGCAGTTACGCTAAAATGCTTATTATGCTAGCAATGCTAACTTTACTAACAATGCTAACCAGGTTGATTAGCTAACTTAACCGATGATTTCTAGCAGTTATGCTAAAAATGCTAACTATGTTAACAATGCTAACTATGCTAACTAGCTAACTTGCTAGTGAGGACTTTTATTTTGAAACATTTGTTGCTAGGGTATCCATGGTGGCCACTATCAGGAAACAAGAAGTTACTGCAGTATAATCATGTTGGTTGCTATGGAAACGGTCATAAACGCTTAATTTTAATGGTTGCTATGTTGGTTGCTAGGTACATGGAGGTTTCATGTAGTTGACTGGAGGCATAGTGGCAGTTGGAATGGTTGAACAGTTCAATAGTTGAGTAGTTTCAATGGTTAAATGATTTAATAGTGTATTATTGCAGTGAGGACCTTTATTTTGAAACAGTTGTGGACAGAGGAAGTAGTGAAACAGGATCTGTAGTCTTAATGAGATTGTATGCTTAAAGCCTGAGACAGAAGGTGCCTCTCATAGCGTTTACGCGTCCTCTCTCGCTCCTCACTGATCTACATAAAGAATGATGGAGCGGCAACAATGGGATAGTCTAGCCCTTCTTCTATCTTTCTTTATGTAGATCATTGAGGATCGAGGAGCGAGGGAGGACATATAAACGCTGCTTGAGAGGGACCCACAGTAAATACTTTAAAAGTTGTATGTAGATAGTCTAATTAATGTTGATATATAGAATGTTTAATGGATGTTGATAGGCAGATTGTTTTATATTGATTGACAGTTTAATGGGTGGATGAGTGAATGGTCTGAAGAAGATGAATGGATAGAAGGTTGGATGGAATGTGCCTTATATTCTTGTTAAGAGAGACACTGATACAGCTCTCTGAGAGTAGTTGACACAGGTGTAATCAATTTAACTGGCTAGTCTTAAGAGAGCCAGAGTACTCTTAAAGCCTGAGACAGAGTAAATAATTTAAAAGTTGAATGTAGATAGTCTAATTAATGTTGATAGACAGAGAGTTTAATGGATGTTGATAGACAGATTGTTTAATAGATGTTGATAGACAGTTTAATGGGTGGATGAGTGAATGGTCTGAAGAAGATGAATGGATAGAATGTTGGATGGAATGTGCCTTATATTCTTGTAGAATGGAGAGACACAGCTCTCTACTGAGAGTAGTGGATACAGATACAGGTGTAATCAATTTAACTGGCTAGTCTTAAGAGAGCCAGCCTGAGACAGAGTAGATTGTTTAAAAGTTCAATGTAGAGCGTCTAATTGATGTTGTTGATAGGCAGACTGTTTAGAATGGGTGGATGAGTGAATGGTTTGAAGAAGATGAATGGATATAAAGTTGGATGGAATTAGGAGGACTTATTTTGATACTGTTGTGCACAGAGGATACAGGGGAACAGAATATGTAGTCTTCAGAGAGGAGCCTGAGAGAAACTGACAGTTGGTGCCCAGGTGGCTGACCAGCTGGGGTAACATTCTAATTGCTGCCGTGATGTCATAATGAGCTATGTTAAGTCTATGGGGGAAATGGTGATAGTTTTTAACTAATAGTTTAAAAAGTATAAAAGTTACAAAGTTGAAAAATACAAAGCACATATGGCATAAGCAAGACCTACGCAACAAAGTTTGAATGAAGTTTCTACGTTAAACGGTTGAAGCTGAATTGCGAGCGTTAGAAGAAGAAGTTTAACTAGAAATGCAATTCCAAGGAATTACCAGTGCATGAAAATGCAAAAAAATGTATAGATAGATAATGTAGATATGGTTACTAAGGTGTTGCTAGGGTAGACATGGTGGTTGCATAATTTAATGAAAGTTGACAGTGTATCAGTAGGTTAAAAGTTGAATATGGATAGCTTAAAAGTTGTTGATAGACAATTGAATGATTGTTGATAGATAGTTTAATGGATGTTGATTGCTGCTAGGGTGCTTGAGGTAGTCGCTAGGCTGTTAGTAGGGTACTTAAGGTAATTGTTAGACTGTTGTTAGGGTACTTGATGTAGTTGCTAAGCTGTTGTTAGGTTAGTTAAGGTGGTTACTTTAGTGGTTTTCTAGAAAAGTCATGTTGGTTGCTATGGAAACTGATATAGATGCTTTATTTCAACGGTTGCTATGTTGGTTGTTAAGTAGGTGGAGGTTTAATATAGTTGGCTGGAGGCATAGTTGATGATAACTGACAGTTGGAATGGTTGATAGACATATAGTATAATGAATGATGATAGTTTAATGGATGTTGATGCAGAACGTTTAAAGAATGTTGATATTTTAAAAGTAGATTGTTTAAAAGTTGTTCATAGGCTGATAGTTTAATGCAAAGATGTCAAATTGAATTCAGTTGTAATATAAGAGACCCAGTTGATAATATAGTTAATGCATAATGAGGGAGCAAGAGAGATTAATTTAGTTTGAAAATTCATGTGGTATCAAATTACATCAGTAAAAACATTGTTGATTCATGGAATGTTTTATTAGGTTATGATTTGTAGACTACTTCTATTTCAAATTATCAGAATGTAAAAGGTCTGATGATTAGATTCCTCCAAGATCATTAGCCTCAAATGCAATAAGCTAGAGACGGGTTCATAGGGCACAAATCTATACAAATCAAATAGCCTCTGGATGTAGATTTTGACGTTTCTGAAATTTCATTAAATAGATTTTTTTTTTATCTTTATCTTGATATTGAAAACAAGCAGTCTAAGGGCTATTTCATTATTTAGTTCAACTTTACTTTTTGTAATTTAAACAGCATAGACACCTGACATTGTCTCAAGGACATTAACATTCATTTTGAATATTTCATGTAATATCAGGCAACCAAACTACTCTCAAGCGCATATGTTAAGCTTGTGGACGAAGTTGGAGGAGAATGATTTGGTACAACATAATTTGGTGAATACTAAGTTCATGATGGGGAAGCTTAAATATGCTTATCTATGATCCAGAAAGATGTGCTAGTGGTCTCCGTAGTACAATCAGGTTTGTATTAACCCACCACCAACCCCCCCTCTTTGGAGGACAGCTTTATTGTACGAGTCCAACTTTTAATTATTCAATGTCCATTTGTTCGCTCAAAAAAAAAAGTAAAAGATTCTTGGACGCTACACAATTACACCGAAATCATTGGTTGATCTATTGTGCCAATCATTATAAAGTCATAGAAATTCAGTTATTTAGGTTTCAGGGAAATGTCAAGGAATTGTATATTTGACTTAGATTGGGAACCCAGATTTTGGTAACCTGTTTACATAGCACAATTGTTCATCATTTTTGTCCTAAAACATTCATCATATTTCATTACTGTTTTCCCTTAATTCTAGTTGTTATAATGTTGATAATGGTTCAAAATTAGTAAAATGTGTAAGTTGATATAATGGTTTAAAAGGAGTAAAATGTGTAAAATGACATGATGTACAAAATATTTGATGTACAAAAACTTAATTAAGAATACAGAACACAGGATCATGATAACTGTAATATGTCTGTAGAACACCTGAATGGGCACAGTGCTGAGGATCAGAGATGAAGATGTTATCCAACAATGTGTTCTTCTCAGTGGTGGAGGTGGTAATGAGATTCGTGAATCCTTTAGACTGGAACAACTCATAGATTGGCTTTCTTCCATTGGTCAACATGTCCTCATTAAAATCCCCACAGACTATAACTGGACTATCAGCAATAACATGTAAAGACTCCAGTAGATGGCAGAGATTTGGCAAAAATAGGTTCGTGTTGTAATCCGGTGGTCTGTAAATCACTGCAATTAGTACTGGAACTGGAGCAACAAATTTCAAAACCAGGAATTCGAGATCAGTCACACCCTGTATGTATGGCATGTGATGGGCTTGAAGATGGCTTTTTACAAACATAGCAACTCCCCCACCATTTTTCTGTGCAAAATTTGAAAGAGTAGTGTATGACACATGTCTATTGCGCTTATACATTCGATAGTTCTCCAACTGGATATTTTCTGGGACAAATGTGCCAAAAAGGTGTGTTTCAGTAAAGCACAAAATATCTGCGAGGCACAATTCATGATGTCTCTTAATGTCATCAATATGGGCTGACAGTCCTTCAGTGTTGTGATGGATCAGTGTTAAAGATGGTGATCTCAGAGTGGGGAGGCAGTGAAGAAGGGGCATGGCATTTCTAAAGTCGACTTTTTGCATACTGTCCACGGAAACGGTCACTTCTGGATCGGCATATATTTTATTTTCATCAAAATCAATTATGCGTAGACCATGTAGTGAAGTCGTTCTGCTGAGAGCAACGTATGCCATGCCAGGTTCAAATATGCGCTGCAACGAGACCACTGCAGAAACTGTTGTCATGCCTTGACATTTATGTATGGTACAACCAAAGGCTAGAGTCATTGGAAATTGGTGACGAACCACACCCTTTTTACTAAGAGGTTCCTCTACTCTTTCAATGTACACCAAATTGTCCGGTCCTTCTGGTCCTTTATTGCGATGTCTTTGCCCTGCATTGGGACTGTCCAATTCAACACCAAGCATTTTTACAAGTGATCTGCCATCTTGGTCATGATAAACAATTTTACCAATCTTTCCAAATGAACCATTCACCAGTCCATCTTCCACATCTATGTTTCTTATTAGCATCACACGAGCACCATCAGCAACTTGTAGTCTGTCTGGTAAATCTCCTTTATGTCCTTCAAAAGGTGCACTCTGTCTTTCCATCCGACCAGTTCGTAGATCTTTCTTATAGTCATGTGCATCAATGTTAATCAGATCAGAGTATAGAGCAGATATTGTGTTTGCATTGTGTTGGTTTACTTCTTTATTTGTAGCAAAAACATGCAGAATGTCTTTGGGACAGTCATCAGCTTGACATATGGCCTGTGCAAGTAGAACTCTGTCTGCTTCAGATAATGCCTCTCCTTTGCGTTTCACTCTTATCCTGTTGAGCAGCTCAGCAAATGGCACATCATCTTTCTGGCGCATGATTTCTGTGAGAGTGACTACTTGGAATCGATCCTTCCAGATATCAAGAACATGATCCTCAAACACACAGAGAGGTTTAGCTTTACCGGGGGGACTTATCTGGTTGAAATCGCCACAGGCAAGTATTGAGACTCCGCCAAAAGGTTTTTTGCTGCCTTTGATTTCTTGCAGTCTCCAATTGACATATGCAAAGAGTGATTTTGATATCATGGACACTTCATCAATGACAATTATTTCAACATTGGATAAGGTTGCTCTCACTTCATCTAGACGGTTTCCAAGGCACTGGTAAGGTGGTTTAAGGCTTCTTGGTAGTTTCAGTACAGAATGCAGTGTCTTGCCAGATATGTTGTAAGCTGCTGTGCCAGTAAATGATGTGAGAAGGACAGTGGGCATGGACATGTCTCTTTCCTCTGTGATGCGAGGTAACTTGCGGAGTATCTTTGATGCCTCTGTGTAAATGCATTTGATGAGGTGTGATTTACCAGTTCCAGCTCCACCAGTGACAAAGTAAAAGAACTGATCGGCATTCTGTCCACATACGCGTCTCATGCACCATTTACGCACTGTATAGAATATAGATGCCTGCGTTTGATTTAGATTTTGATACATGTTACGGACCACAGTGGGGTCTATTTGAGGAGCCTCAAACATTGGTGCTGCACTTCCTCTGTTTGTGGTACTTGAGCTGTATTCAGGAATGTCATCTCGTTCATTCATTTCGTCTGGATTCATTTCCTCACGCTCAGAAATGCACTCAAGTCGAAGAAGCTCTGTCTCAGGTGCAAGTGTTGTCCATGCATCCTCCATAGGTCCATTTTCTTCTATGTTCTCAATAGCTTTCTCTATTGCATCACTGTTCTTTTCATATTGTGACCTGTTCTTCTTGACAACAGAAACTACTCTCTCATTATAGTCTCTTCCAGGAAGACATATATAGCCTGATGTATAAAATGACTCATACGTTGGAAATCCTGTGGGTTTCAGTTGTGAATCTGAACGATAAGGGAGGTACAGTTTGAGCAATGTGCCATAGAATTTCTCTGGAGCTTTTTGCTCAGAAAATCGGGCATATCTGATAATGGCAGGTTTTCCTCTTGTTCGCTTTTGAATGAAGCCCATTTCATTTTGAAGTGGTAAAACCTTTTTTCCTTCTTTCTGCCTTCCATACACAACTCTGTAAGTGGAAGCAAACTCTGCCATAAACATTGTTGCAAACTCTGGTGTATCTGGTCTGTTTTTGTATTTATCTGCCATTCCGGACATCCAAACATTCTCTGAATCAGGAATTCTGTCATTCAGGTATCTTAATGGGACACTCATTTTTAAAGCATTGTCATCAGTGGGTATAAATATCACATTTCGAGAGCAAGACTTCAATTTCAAGCTACAGACTCGTGCAACAGCCTCTTGAACACTAACTTCTCTGTTTTTGGAATATGCTTGCATGATTTGTTTCATTTCCTCAGTGTCAGAGGTATTGGATTGAGACGTGTCAGACACAACTGTTTTCAAATACTCACTCATCTCATGTTCAGCTTTGGAAATGTATGATAAGATGTACATCAGACAGGAATAAGGGTTCAGGATGAACTGAATATCAATATTTGCATTCCAGGCCCTTAACAAATGCTCATTATAGCCATTAATCCAGCAGTCCTTTGGTTGACGTTTCATCACTAGCACACTGGACGTTGTTAATGAATTGACACAGTTTAGGTATTCCTCATAGTTTAAGTTGCATTGGGCAAGTAGTTGCGGGATGCTTTCAAACAATGCTGTGGAATTATTTAGCAATTCCCATAAAGGCCTCAGTTTAGTTTTGGCTTCTTCAGGAGACATGGAAGAGCGGTCATGATCAGATTCATCGTCAGATTCGTCCGTGTGCTCTGCTGGCATGGGTCGTGTTATAAATGTGCTCTCGACAGGCTGTTTCGGGAATCCAAACCGACAGTGCTTATTTCCTTTCTTACATGACTTTGAGTGCCTTTTGCTGTGGGTTTGCACCTCTGTCACTATTTTGAAAAGCTCAGGGTCTGTATTTGGGTCAGGCAGCTGACATGTTATGTACTTGTCCACAAATTCACACACTCTCTCATCGGGATCATCCTCAAATACAGGGGCGTTCTTACACCAAACCAACATATGTATATGTGGCGAACCTCTAGCTTGATACTCCACTCGAAAAAAGTAGTCAATGACCTCACCAATGGGCTGTGCTGGTGACAAAAGTAGGTGTCTGAGAAGTGCATCAACACGCTTGTCAAACATGCGCATAGTTGTAACAGGGTTGCTACGTAAAATCTCACATTTTGATGCCCAGTCAAGCTCAGAAAAGTCAACCTGCTCTCCTTGCTGTGCCTTTATTGTTTGTATGACCTCTGGCCATCTCATTTCAGCAGCACTAAATGTACAGAAAAATGTTGGGGTACCCAGCTGACGAAGCATTGCAAAGAGGTCTCTGAGTGTTCTTTCCCAGTATGCAGGAGTACCTCTCAAAGGTTGCATGAATCGTGTGGCATCTTTGTTCCGTATCAGTTTTTGCACTTCATGTTTGTCTTGGAGCAATCTTGCAGTTATTTTGCGTCCATCTCTGGTCATAGGTTTTCCTTTACGCAGTTGAATAGACATAGAAGACTTTGCCAAATGCATTTCTGTGATAAATTGTGCAAAAAATATATAATTGGAGTCGAGAGCGAATCGATTGTCAACACAAAAGAGACGTGCATTGAAATATCTGCTTGGTGATAATTTCATTGGTCTTTGTGTTTCATCCAAAGTGTTAATTCCAGTGGGGAACTGTACAGGAAAAGCCATTGCCTCTAGTTTGGGAACTCTGAAAAAACTCACTGGTCTGTTTCCTTCTGCTGGTGCCACAGTAAATATACCTTCACCAAATGTTATCATTTCCTGTGCAATATCAGCTGGCTGTAAGCATGAATCTATAGAGCATCCTCCATTTTGTTGACTTGTGTCCTGCTCAGTGTCAAGTGAATCCTGGTTTTCATGTAACTCATGGGTTTCATTATTAGGCTGATTGACTGCACTATTTATCTCTGAATGTTCTGGGTCAGTAATGTCAAACTCATTCACTGCATCAGTCTCCATTAGATCAACTTCCTCTACAGCACTGATGTCATTTTCATCTGCCAAGCTATTCACTCCATCCCCAAAAGCTTGTGTATCGTTAGTTATGGTTATGTCCTTGTACTCTGAATGCATCTCTTTCAGTTTGGATAAGGCACGTAATACTTTGGTCATGTCTACAGTTTGGAACTGGTAATGCCCTGTATAGTTCATTCGTCTTTTCAACTTCACTTTCAAAAGCTGTGACTGGCTGTTGGGTCTAGGCAAAGCATTGACTGTTGATTCTACCTCTGAAGGGACACACACAACTCCACCATGTATTAATTTCTGCTGGCCCTTGGGAAGACTGATTATTTTTGCAAATGGTATGTACCGTGCAATGATGTGCCTTTCAAGTATATTAAGATGACTGAGCTCTGGAGGAATTGGTGATAGCTCTAACATATTGTTTACTGCAATGGCTGGCATTTTCCCAATCTTTAAGTTTTCATCACAGCTATAACAAATCCACTCTGTCTTTTCATCTGATGCACAACATGATCTAAGTGCACTGCACTGCTCGCTGCATATATGTACATATTTGCCTGTTAAGCATCGATCAACCATGCCTCGATTCTTTCGATAACATTCATGATTGCACTCTTTTACCTGGTTGTAAAACAAAGCTCTGTGACACACCGTACACACAAAAGTAGGGCCGTTCTGTACATCCATTTGAAAAGATGCGATGGCATCATGCAAAAGGGTGCTTTCTGTTCGTGTTGACTGTTGTTCAACCTCTTGCTCTGATTGAAGTCCAGACAGGCGTGTAAGATGATGGTATTTACGTCGTATATGTAAAGCACAACGCATTTTGTGAATCATTTTCTGGAAACTGTTATTTAGGCCCACACCTGTATACTTTTTTTTCTGTAGGGAGCGATAATGTCTGAACAAAGGATCATTTCTGTATCTGTCAGTAAAAGTTTGCATTTTTTTCTGTCGGTATGTTAGATCATTTGCATAGTGATGTTTCATGGTCAACTTCTGTCTTGAACGGAAATTTGGATCTTGGAAGTATCGCTCCTGTATTTTAACCTTTTTGTTGCATCGATACTTTATACTCTCTGCGTAATGTTTTTGCATGTGACTCTTCTGTTTTAATCGATAGGTGAGATCATGGGCATAACGGTTCTGTATGTAAGCTTGTTTCCTCAATCTTAAACTCGGATCAGAGGAGTACCGGCTGGTGAGGTCTATTTTTTTTTTCAACCTATAGTTAGTTTCATGCATGTAACGGTCTCTGAGGTACGATTTCTTTTTGTGTTGAATGCAGTTTGCATACCTCTTTCTCTCATATTCCATTTTTTTCACTCTATTCTGTTCATAATATTTTCGCTGTCTGATTCTGTTGTTCTCACTGAAGGACATGTCCTTATGTGCTTTAGCAGCTTTTCTGCGCCTGCGGTTCTTATCACATTTAGTAAGTGAATTCACGGAAATGGCTGGAACATGGACCTCTGCTGTCTGAGCAGGTTGAACATTTTCAGTGTGACTTCCTTGTTCATTATTACACTCAGATGTAAATAACACTGGCATTAACTCATAAATCCATTCATCATGTGATTCAAGGATGGTCCAGAATGTAAGCAGATGATCAATCATGTCACTCAAGTTGACAAAGGTTAACATCACAGCAGTGCCATTGTTTGCTGGAAATCCATTAAGTGTCCTTGAGTGTGGATCAAACAGGCCATATTTATTATCATGTCTGAACAAAGCTATTGTTAAGCAACCTACAGTTAGCAATGCAAACTTTACATCATCATTCGACAAACAATGTAGTCTTTCAGAGAGCTGCAGGAAGTCCACACCATCAGGTCCATTTTGCCTCAGATAACCATACCGTGACAGGCACTTCTCAATATGATACATCTGTCCATAGATCTCAACACCATCTGGTAATTCATCAAGAGCCAAATGGTCATGTGCTTCATTGCCTCTCGTGCGCAACCCTTCCTGTACTTCACAGTACATCAAGTTACCTTTTTGCAAAATGTAGTCAAGATCATCACAGTTAAGCTCGGTTCGGTAGTTAAGTGTAGCAAGAAATACCATTGAATTGCAGGTGCACTGCTTGCTACTGTTGTTCCCATATCTTACATCACTCTGGCTGTGAGTTGCTTGAACACATGTGATGGCTCTCTGTTCCACGTTCATCTGGGAAGCACTAGCTACCTCATTTGCCTGTTCTCTATCATTCAAGTCACTCTGATTTAATGAAGACTGATGTGGTTCAACTTCAGAGAGGTTCAACTTACGCCAACGTCTCTTTTGAGCCTCTGAGCGACGACCTTTTCTTGGCATGTTTCAATTTGTTGCAAGCTAAATATAGTCTACTGGTCAAGTTTAGTTAAATCTAATATTGGTTGTAGAAATGATTGGTTTACCACATATACTCACAGGTTACTTTATCAACTTAATCTGAGTATGTAAGGACAGTTAAATGAGATCAAATGTAAAACTCAATATCCAAACACTTTTTATTTCGGTGGTTTATTATGATTATTGGGCCAAAAAATGAATTGCCCTTGAGATGATGTTTTATGCAGAACTAGTATGGAATGATGAAGTCCTCACACAGCTCAAGTTCAGTCTTCAGCTCAGATGTGAAGTAGATATACAACAGCAAAGACAACTTTCACAGATATTATTCAAATATATAAATGTTTGACTGGTTATATATTTCACAGTAACAGTTCTCTATGGGAATAGTTCACAGGTAGTTATCAGTATGATCCAGAAACTTTATATAGTTCAGAGTATGTGCTTTCACACTTCACACAAAATATTTACTTTAGTGTAATTATTGATTCAATAATGAAATATGGCACTGGAACTGTTCTGTAGAGGGAACACTTGACACAAATGAAGAATGAGAGGGAGCCCTTGAGATGTTCAGTTTTATGCAGAACTAGGATGGAATGTTCAAGTCGTCACACAGCCCAGGTTCAGTCGTGCAGCACAGCTCAGGTCTAAAAGTAGGTATGCAACAGCAAAGACAACTTTGACAGAAACTATTAAAAAACGTTTGTATGTAAATATCACAGTAATAGTTCTCAATCTGGATAGTTCACAGAGTCTTATATAGTTCAGAGTATGTGTGGTCAATTCTTGTTATCTGTTTGCAGGTATGTTATGTTAAAGAATGCTGCTGGTTCAGAGTGGGATTCAGAGTCTCAATATAATTCAAAGTAGTATTCAGAGTATTCAGTTTCAAATGAGTATTCGAGTTTCAAAGGAGTATTCGAGTTTCAAAGTTTCAAAGAAGTTGTCTGAGGGGACAGAGTTATATGTACAGAGTATTTAGAATGTGCAGTCAAATATGTTCTCAGAAAGTGTTCACGTCTCAAAGAAGTTGTCTGAGGGGACAGAGTTATATGTAAAGAGTATAGTATGTGCAGTCAAGTATGTTCTCAGAAAGTGTTACTTGTAGTTATATGTATGCAGGTAGGCGTTAGTGGGTTCTGTTGTATATGAGTGCAGTGCAGGGTGTGCAGACAAAGACAGGCACAGTGTCACACGTGACACACAGACACCACTCCGACAGGGCTGGTCTGGAACAAGCCTAAAAGGGAAACAAAAGAGGTACATGTTACACACATTCCAAAAATAAGGAACACTGCATTATTGCTGCTTTGCTCATTCCACAGAGTGGTTTGGGAGTTTGGACACATTTGTAGTTGTCGATGCCAATATGGTAGGCACTTAAGAATATGGAGGACTGACCATTCTGACATCAAGACAAGCAACCTGCATGTCAACTAGTTTAACTATCGTGCTAGTTCTGTCAGTCACGTTGCCTCCATGGGTTAGAGTATATATACCTGAGAAGTCTGCAGCACCGCACAAGACGACAGGATGGTAGATGGAATGTTTTTGCCTTTTCTGTGGCAAAAACTGCCTCACCAAAAGGAAAGGTGAAGATGGAGATGGAGCAAGTCTTTAGAAAGACTATTGTTTTCTGTTGTGAAAAGAAAAAAATGAGTGAAATTGCTTTCAATACAACACAATTGCATTAATTCAACAATAACAACATTAATTCAACAAAATGCAGCACAACTGCTAATCTATGTGATCAAGTACTACCAATAGGCAATATGGCATACCTTGTAGGCTACTCGATACATTTGTTTGCTTTAACATTAGAATCAACAACGAATTGGGCCAGTAGGTGGATAGGCTAAATATGTTTTAGTTAGCCTACAAGTCCGGTGGAAATTAAACTGTTGTAACGGCATCTTCTGTTACATTATGCTCGTTAAATCTTCCACTCTGACACTGAATATCTTGTTCAACTAACAATTTCAACACGTATAAATCTTTCTTTGTCGTAGCGTGCTGATTCCCAGGTGCAGCATCCAACCGCATCCGTGTCATAGACACTAATTGCGGCAGGCTCAAACACACCTGTGGTGTGGCTCCATCGGAAACACATGAGCGTACAGAGAGCCTTTCCACGTAGCTTCGGTCTCGGCTTCGCGACATCATCGAAGCCGACGTTTTCAATACAATCTCGTTGACAATGAACTTTCAGCGTTGCTGCAGTGTTTTTTGCATAAATAAACTAGCAAGCTATTTGTTTACTGTTGGGGTTCTCCGGTATATTGGTCAAATACAAAAGACTATAGCCGCCTAAATAAACGAACGTTAGTTAGACTAGCACTAGACGTTCTGCTGTCAATAGTTTCCAAATGCCACAACTACTACTAGCTACCCGACAACACACGTCGAATAAAATGTATGATATTCATTGTCACACAAAGTACAAGCCTGGTTAAAGTGTCTATGGATAGATAGCTCTAATAGCTAGACAAACAGTTAACGTTAGCAGCCAAATTTCACTCATAAAGTGTAGTTGGAGTAGCAGCTAATTAACGTGGTCATAGCGTTAGCTCGAAAATTAACGTTAACGTTAGCTACCAGACTAGTTTAAGATACGCTGTTAACCAACCCAAAATACCTCTCGTGTAAATGTTAAGCGAATAGTACTTACTTTGGAGGTGAAGAAGTCACGGTCACTTCAAGGCGAAGTTTTTAAAGTCTCTATTCACACAGTGGCGACGAAAGCTTTCAGCTGCAACAAGAGTAGCAGGAGATTCCGAGTCCAGGTTGGTGCAGGTAATATAAAGTTAGTAAGGCGCGCGAGGCGCGACTGAGCGACGTCATTGGCTGAAGAGCTTGGATAGGTTAAAAGCAAAGCCAGCTTTGGTTAAAATATCCGCTTTAACCCTCTCTGGTTTGACCATTTTGACCCACGTCAAGTTACTATATTTAAAGGTTGTTCCAAGTTGATCCAAAGGGCTTTAAAATAAACAAAATAGTAGATAAATAAATACACAACAATAATAATAACAATAATAATGGGATTAAAAGAAAAGAAAAGAATTGTCAGCAATAAAAATGACTGTAGTTTAAATAGACAAAAATAAAATAATATAGTGTAGGCCTATAGTAGCCTAGGCCTAGCTAACATAACAATCAATATTAAATTGAAGGCTGACCAGTTAGATAAATGAGGAGAATGATCAGGGAATATCAAAAAGGTAGTTCAAAATGTTGGACATAGGACCTAATTTCCAAGATAGGCTATAGTGTGATCAGTGGAGACCATTTTCAGAACATTCGAGTCCTTCTAGTTGCAGAGTTCACTGGTGCTAGACTAGGACAAGTCAACGGTATAGCCTAATAGTCTGCCGCTAAAAACAATCTTACCCGCTCCACAGTACACCCGGGGCAAATAAATATGTCAGACTATCGATGCAGATGTCTGTGTTGATAGAATAATGTTAGAAATAAAACTGGTGATGGTGTGTGTAAACAAGTTTCTTTCTTTATTCATTCAATTATTCATTTTAAGACGGTATCAGGTATTCCCAAATCACCTATTACCGTCTAGTGTTGAACTGATGCATGCTCAGATTTTCCATCTGATTTAGTTGAACAAGAAACAGATGCGGCTAACTCGGGTTAGTGGAATAGCTTCAACCTCATGTTAAAGTTGACGCTACTTCAAACAAAGCTTAATCAGTTAAGCGCTGCTAGCAACTTTGATGGAATGCCCAATCTTCGGTTGAATTCAAGCATTAATGTACCAAAACTGCAGTTTCATACTCACACCACATGATAGGACTAATCAATCTGACACCCTCAGACAAGTTTGTCTGTAAATTGTGATGAATGTAATAGCCTACATACCAATGCTGTAGAATTTTCTACAGGGTTACACAACATTCCTGAAAATATGCCAAAGGTGGTGCTTATGTGGATGCTATGCTGGTTACTAACCATGTTGCAATTGTGGAACTGGTTGCTAGGATGGCTGTTGGATGGCTGTTGCTAGGGTACTTAAACTTATACGCAACACTTAAAGTGGTTGTAAGGCTATTGCCAGGGTAGTTATGGTGGTTGCAATGCTCGATAGGTACATTATGTTGGTTGCTATCTTGTTGCTTGATTGTCAATGTAGAAGTGGTTGCTAGGTTGTTGCTAGGGTAATTAAGATGGTTGCTAGGGTATATGTAATGGTTGTTATGTAAAATAAAGTGGTTTCTATCCTGGTCACTTGGGTAATCATGTTAGTTGCTATAGTGGTTGCTAGGTTGACATAATTGTGGTGCTAGGTAATTAAAATGGTTGCTAGGGTAGTTGTGGTTGCTGTAGTAACTCAAGTGGCTGCTAAGCTGGTTGCTAGGGTAATCATGCCACTTGCAATGTTGGTTGCTAGGTTGTCATTGTGGAAGTGGTTGCTAGGTTGTTGCTAGGGTACTTGAGGTGGTTACTAGGCTGTTGCTAGGTTAGTTGTGGTGGTTGCTATGCAAAAAACTTGGTTGCTAGGTAGGTAGAGGTTTAATATAGTTGGCTGGAAGCATAGTTGATGATACCTTACAGTGAGAATGGTTGAACAGTTAAATGGTAGTTTAAATGGTTCAATTAATTAATAATAAAAATATTGCATTGAGGACTTTAATTTGAAACAGTTTTGAGCGCAAGAAAGAGTTGAACAGGATATGTAGGCTTATGCTTAATGGCTGCTGAGTAAAATATTATTAAATATTCTTTAACATATACAGTAATCCAAGCACAATGATGGAGTTCAGATGGAGGAAAAATGGTGGAAGTTATAGTTGATGGCAACTGACAGTTGGAATGGCTTAACAGTTAAACAGTTGGATAGTTTAAATTATTACTAGTGAATTATTGTAGTAAAGACTTTTATTTTGAAAGAGTTGAGGGCAGAGGAAATAGTTGACGGTAGTCATAGTTGATGACAACTGACATTTGGAATGGCCAAACAGTTAAATAGTTGGATAGTTTAATTGTTAATATTGAATTATTGTAGTAGGGACTTTTCTTTTTGAAACAGTTTTGGGCAGAGGAAACAGTTGACAGAAGTCATAGTTGATGACAACTGGCAGTTTAAGTGGCCAAACAGTTAAATAGTTGAGTAGTTTAAACAGTCAAAATATTTAATAGTGAATTATTGTAGTGAGGACTTTTATTTGATTAAATGATAACTATGTTAACTATGCTAACAATGCTAACCAGGTTGATTAGCTAACTTAGCTGAGGATTTCTAGCGGTAATGCTAAAAATGCTAACAATGCTAACTATGCAGTATTAACTATGCTAACTATGCATTACACTACAATGCTAACTATGCACTTTTTCTAGCAGTAATGTTAAAAATGCTAACTATGCTAATCAGGTTGATTAGCTAACTTAGCTAATGATTTCTAGCGGTAATGCTAAAAATTTTAACTATGCTAACAATGCTAATCATGCTAACTAGCCATCTTGCTAGTGAGGACTTTTATTTTGAAACGTTTGTTGCTCGGGTATCCATGGTGGCCTGTATCAGAAATAAAGAAGTTACTGTGGTATAATCATATTGGTTGCTGTGGAAACTGTCATAAACGCTTAATTTTAATGGTTGCTATGTTGGTTGCTAGGTATGTGTAGGTTTCATATAGTTGACTGGAGGCATAGTTGTTGATAACTGACAGTTGGAATGGTTGAACATTTAAATAGTTGAAAAGTTTAAATTGTTCAATTATTTAATAGTGATTTTTGTAGTGAGGACTTTTATTTTGAAACAGTTGTGGACAGAGGAAGTAGTGAAACAGGATCTGTAGTCTTAATGAGATTGTATGCTTAAAGCCTGAGACAGAAGGTGCCTCTCATAGAGCGTTTACGCGTCCTCTCTCGCTCCTCGATCCTCACTGATCTACATAAAGAATGATGGAGCGGCAACAATGGGATAGTCTAGCCCTTCTTCTATCTTTCTTTATGTAGATCATTGAGGATCGAGGAGCGAGGGAGGACATATAAACGCTGCTTGAGAGGCACCCACAGTAAATACTTTAAAAGTTGTATGTAGACGGTCTAATTAATGTTGATAGACAGAATGTTTAATGGATGTTGATTGGCAGATTGTTTAATAGATATTGATTGACAGTTTAATGGGTGGATGAGTGAATGGTCTGAAGAAGATGAATGAATAGAAGGTTGGATGGAATGTGCCTTATATTCTTGTTAAGAGAAACACTGATACAGCTCTCTGAGAGTAGTTGATACAGGTGTAATCAATTTAACTGGCTAGTCTTAAGAGAGCCAGTGTATGCTTAGAGCCTGAGACAGAGTAAATAATTTAAAAGTTGAATGTAGATAGTCTAATTAATGTTGATAGACAGAGAGTTTAATGGATGTTGATAGACAGTTTAATGGGTGGATGAGTGAATGGTCTGAAGAAAATGAATGGATAGAAAGTTGGATGGAATGTGCCTTATATTCTTGTAGAATGGAGAGACACAGCTCTCTACTGAGAGTAGTGGATACAGATACAGATGTAATCAATTTAACTGGCTAGTCTTAAGAGAGCCATATTGTGTGCTTAAAGCCTGAGACAGAGTAGATTGTTTAAAAGTTTAAAGTAGATTGTCTAATTGATGTTGATAGGCAGACTGTTTAGAATGGGTGGATGAGTGAATGGTTTGAAGAAGATGAATGGATAGAAAGTTGGATGGAATTAGGAAGACTTATGTTGATACAGGGGAACAGAAAATGTAGTCTCAAGAGAGCCAGCCTGAGAGAGAGAGAGAGCTGCTGCACCTGGACTGGCCACCTGGCGTAACATTCTAATTGCTGCCGTGATGTCATAATGAGCAATGTTAAGTCTATGGGGAAATTTGAATAGTTTTTAATTAATAGTTCAAAAAGTATAAAAGTTACAAAGTTGAAAAATATAAAGCCCACATCGCGTAAGTAAGACCTACGCAACAAAGTTTGAATGAAGTTTCTACGTTAAACGGTTGAAGTTGCATTAACTGCGTTAGAAGAAGAAGAATAAGAACTAGAAATGCAATTCCAAGGAATTACCAGTGCATGAAAATGCAAAAATAGATAGATAATGTAGATATGGTTACTAAGGTGTAGCTAGGGTAAACATGGTGGTTGCATAGTTTACAGAGAGTTGATAGTGTGAAGGTAGACAGTTTAAAGATGAAACGTTCCAGTTCTAACTTAACTAATGATTTCTATTCATGTTAAAATGTTGATTAGCTAACTTTGCTAATGATTTCTAGCAGTTACGCTAAAAATGCTTATTATGCTAGCAATGCTAACTTTACTAACAATGCTAACCAGGTTGATTAGCTAACTTAACCGATGATTTCTAGCAGTAATGCTAAAAATGCTAACTATGCTAACAATGCTAAATTTGCTAACAATGCTAACCAGGTTGATTAGCTAACTTAGTTGATGATTTTTTGCAGTTATGCTAAAAATGCTAACTATGCTAACAATGCTAACTATGCTAACCATGCTAACAAGCTAACTTGCTAGTGAGGACTTTTATTTTGAAACATTTGTTGCAAGGGTATCCATTGTGGCCACTATCAGGAAACAAGAAGTTACTGCAGTATAATCATGTTGGTTGCTATGGAAACGGTCATAAACGCTTAATTTTAATGGTTGCTATGTTGGTTGCTAGGTACATGGAGGTTTCATGTAGTTGACTGGAGTCATAGTTGATGATAACTGACAGTTGGAATGGTTGAACAGTTAAATAGTTGAGTAGTTTCAATGGTTAAATGATTTAATGGTGTATTATTGCAGTGAGGACTTTTATTTTGAAACAGTTGTGGACAGAGGAAACAATTAACAGGATATGTAGTCTTCAGAGAGATTGTATGCCTATAGCCAGAGAAACTGACAGTTGATACAGGTGTAATCAATTTAACTGGCTAGTCTTAAGAGAGCCTGAGTGCATATGCTTGAAGCCTGAGACAGAGTAAATAATTTAAAAGTTGAATGTAGTCTAATTAATGTTGATAGACAGAGAGTTTAATGTATGTTGATAGACAGTTTAATGGGTGGATGAGTGAATGGTCTGAAGAAGATGAATGGATAGAAAGTTGGATGGAATGTGCCTTATATTCTTGTAGAGTGGAGAGACACAGCTCTCTACTGAGAGTAGTGGATACAGATACAGGTGTAATCAATTTAACTGGCTAGTCTTAAGAGTGCCAGAGTTTGTTCTTAAAGCCTGAGACAGAGTAGATTGTTTAAAAGTTGAATGTAGATTGTCTAATTGATGTTGATAGGCAGACTGTTTAGAATGGGTGGATGAGTGAATGGTTTGAAGAAGATGAATGGATAGAAAGTTGGATGGAATTAGGAAGACTTATGTTGATACAGTTTTTTACTTTACTTTACTTTACTTTATTTGTTCAGGACATTGCACATTAATGAACATATACATACATGTACATATATGTAAACATGCCAGATTGTAGCCCAAGGGCTAATTTCCATCTGGTGTCCAATAGGCAGGCTAGATGTTTACAAGCAATAGACTTTAAGATAAAACAGACTGTTAGTAACAAAAGAAATAAAACCCACTACAGAAGCAAAAGGCATGCATGTAAATAAAAGGAAAAGAGAAAAGAAAAAGGTCCCAAAAAATAGGGCCATGTGTTATGTGAGTGTGTGTGTGCGTGTGTGCGTGTACGCTGTGTAGAGGCTCAGACCATCAGTGTGAACATGTTTGTTGGGCTCGAAGCCACTTTTTATACTCCATCTTAAAGGTGGCTAAAGAGGGACATTCCCTTATATGCAGAGGAATAGAGTTCCATAATATGCCGCCTTTAGTAGATAATGCATTTTGACTGAAAGAGGTTTTCCTGAAAGGAATCTCTACATCTTTATTGACCACTGCTCGAGTTACTCGTGTTTGACGATATTTTATAAAATCCTGTAAACAAGGTGGCGCCAGGCCATGCAAAGTCTTATAAAGAAGACAGCTATAGGAGAATTTACAGAAATTGTCAAAACTCAATAGGTTGTACTTATCTAAAATGTTACAATGATGGTATGAAAGAGGTTTTTTATCTAAAATTTTAAGTGCTTTTTTAAATAAACTCTCCACTGGTTTGAGAGTAGTGGATCCCACCATGGTCCAGCTAGTAATGCAATAGCTTAGGTGAGAAAATATCATTGCATGCAAGTATGTCAGAGCAGCACTATTTGACATAGCACCTCTTATGTGCCTGAAGTTGTAGAGATTAAATTTTATTTTTTTTGTTATCATTTTTATATGTTTTTTAAAAGAAAGATTGGAGTCTAGAATGACTCCTAGATATTTAAAATCTGTGACTACTTCTAGCTGTTCACTACCAAGAGTAACCCCAGGCTGACACAGTCCAGGGGAAGGTTGCTTAGAAAAATACAAACAAACCGTTTTCTTTGCATTCAGAATAAGGCATGATTTCTCTAGCCATGTTCGTATGTGTGTAAGAGCTGTAGAGAGTACACTTGCTGCTTCAACAGGGGTTTTAGCTTGGGTGAAGATGACTGTGTCATCAGCATAGAGCTGAATATTAACATGTGGACAATGCTCAGGTAAGTCATTAATATAGAGAGAAAATAAAAGAGGCCCCAAAATGGACCCAGTTGATACAGGGGAACAGAAAATGTAGTCTCAAGAGAGCCAGTTTGAGAGAGAGAGCTGCTGCACCTGGACTGGCCACCTGGCGTAACATTCTAATTGCTGCCGTGATGTCATAATGAGCAATGTTAAGTCTATGGGGAAATTTGAATAGTTTTTAATTAATAGTTCAAAAAGTATAAAAGTTACAAAGTTGAAAAATATAAAGCCCACATCGCGTAAGTAAGACCTACGCAACAAAGTTTGAATGAAGTTTCTACGTTAAATGGTTGAAGTTGCATTAACTGCGTTAGAAGAAGAAGAATAAGAACTAGAAATGCAATTCCAAGGAATTACCAGTGCATGAAAATGCAAAAATAGATAGATAATGTAGATATGGTTATAGTTAGGTGTAGCTAGGGTAAACATGGTGGTTGCATAGTTTACAGAGAGTTGATAGTGTGAAGGTAGACAGTTTAAAGCTGAAACATTCCAGTTCTAACGTAACTAATGATTTCTATTCATGTTAAAATGTTGATTAGCTAACTTAGCTAATGATTTCTAGCAGTTACGTTAAAAATGCTAATTATGCTAGCAATGCTAACTTTACTAACAATGCTAACTAGGTTGATTCGCTAACTTAACCGATGATTTCTAGCAGTAATGCTAAAAATGCTAACTATGCTAACAATGCTAAATTTGCTAACAATGCTAACCAGGTTGATTAGCTAACTTAGTTGATGATTAATTAGTTGTTGATCTAACTATGTTAACAATGCTAACTATGCTAACCATGCTAACTTGCTAGTGAGGACTTTTATTTTGAAACATTTGTTGCAAGGGTATCCATTGTGGCCACTAAGAAGTTACTGCAGTATAAGCATGTTGGTTGCTATGGAAACGGTCATAAACGCTTAAGTTTAATGGTTGCTATGTTGGTTGCTAGGTACATGGAGGTTTCATGTAGTTGACTGGAGGCATAGTTGATGATAACTGACAGTTGGAATGGTTGAACAGTTAAATAGTTGAGTAGTTTCAATGGTTAAATGATTTAATAGTGTATTATTGCGGTGAGGACTTTTATTTTGAAACAGTTGTGGACAGAGGAAACAGTTAACAGGATATGTAGTCTTCAGAGAGATTGTATGCTTATAGCCAGAGAAACTGACAGTTGATACAGGTGTAATCAATTTAACTGGCTAGTCTTAAGAGAGCCAGAGTGTATATGCTTGAAGCCTGAGACAGAGTAAATAATTTAAAAGTTGAATGAAGTCTAATTAATGTTGATAGACAGAGAGTTTAATGGATGTTGATAGACAGTTTAATGGGTGGATGAGTGAATGGTCTGAAGAAGATGAATGGATAGAAAGTTGGATGGAATGTGCCTTATATTCTTGTAGAATGGAGAGACACAGCTCTCTACTGAGAGTAGTGGATAGAGATACAGGTGTAATCAATTTAACTGGCTAGTCTTAGAGAGCCAGAGTGTGTCCTTAAAGCCTGAGACAGAGTAGATTGTTTAAAAGTTGAATGTAGATCGTATAATTGATGTTGACAGGCAGACTGTTTAGAATGGGTGGATGAGTGAATGGTTTGAAGAAGATGAATGGATAGAAAGTTGGATGGAATTAGGAAGACTTAAGTTGATACAGTTGACAGGGGAACAGAAAATGTAGTCTCAAGAGAGCCAGTGTGCCTGAGAGAGAGAGAGAGCTGCTGCACCTGGACTGGCCACCTGGCGTAACATTCTAATTGCTGCGGTGATGTCATAATGAGCAATGTTAAGTCTATGGGGAAATAGCTCAATGTTAAATCTATGGGGAAATCGTTTTTTAATTCATAGTTTAAAAAGTATAAAAGTTACAAAGTTGAAAAATACAAAGCACACATGGCATAAGCGAGACCTACGCAACAAAGTTTGAATGAAGTTTCTACGTTAAACGGTTCAAGCTGAATTGCGTGCGTTAGAAGAAGAACTAGAAATGCAATTCCAAGGAATTACCAGTGCATGAAAATGCAAAAATAGATAGATAATGTAGATATGGTTACTAAGGTGTAGCTAGGGTAGACATGGTGGTTGCATAGTTTACAGAGAGTTGATAGTGTGAAGGTAGACAGTTTAAAGATGAAACGTTCCAGTTCTAACTTAACTAATGATTTCTATTCATGTTAAAATGTTGATTAGCTAACTTAGCTAATGATTTCTAGCAGTTACGCTAAAAATGCTTATTATGTTAGCAATGCTAACTTTACTAAAAATGCTAACCAGGTTGATTAGCTAACTTAACCGATGATTCCTAGCAGTAATGCTAAAAATGCTAACTATGCTAACAATGCTAAATTTGCTAACAATGCTAACCAGGTTGATTAGCTTACTTAGTTTATGATTTTTTGCAGTTATGCTAAAAATGCTAACAATGCTAACTATGCTAACCATGCTAACTAGCTAACTTGCTAGTGAGGACTTTTATTTTGAAACATTTGTTGCTAGGGTATCCATGGTGGCCACTATCAGGAAACAAGAAGTTACTGCAGTATAATCATGTTGGTTGCTATGGAAACGGTCATAAACACTTAATTTTAATGGTTGCTATGTTGGTTGCTAGGTACATGGAGGTTTCATGTAGTTGACTGGAGGCATAGTGGATGATAACTGACAGTTGGAATGGTTGAACAGTTCAATAGTTGAGTAGTTTCAGTGGTTAAATGATTTAATAGTGTATTATTGCAGTGAGGACCTTTATTTTGAAACAGTTGTGGACAGAGGAAGTAGTGAAACAGGATCTGTAGTCTTAATGAGATTGTATGCTTAAAGCCTGAGACAGAAGGTGCCTCTCATATATAGCGTTTACGCGTCCTCTCTCGCTCCTCACTGATCTACATAAAGAATGATGGAGCGGCAACAATGGGATAGTCTAGCCCTTCTTCTATCTTTCTTTATGTAGATCATTGAGGATCGAGGAGCGAGGGAGGACATATAAACACTGCTTGAGAGGGACCCACAGTAAATACTTTAAAAGTTGTATATAGTCTAATTAATGTTGATAGACAGAATGTTTAATGGATGTTGATAGGCAGATTGTTTAATAGATATTGATTGACAGTTTAATGGGTGGATGAGTGAATGGTCTGAAGAAGATGAATGGATAGAAGGTTGGATGGAATGTGCCTTATATTCTTGTTAAGAGAGACACTGATACAGCTCTCTGAGAGTAGTTGACACAGGTGTAATCAATTTAACTGGCTAGTCTTAAGAGAGCCAGCGTGTACTCTTAAAGCCTGAGACAGTAAATAATTTAAAAGTTGAATGTAGATAGTCTAATAAATGTTGATAGACAGAGAGTTTAATGGATGTTGATAGACAGATTGTTTAATAGATGTTGATAGACAGTTTAATGGGTGGATGAGTGAATGGTCTGAAGAAGATGAATGGATAGAATGTTGGATGGAATGTGCCTTATATTCTTGTAGAATGGAGAGACACAGCTCTCTACTGAGAGTAGTGGATACAGATACAGGTGTAATCAATTTAACTGGCTAGTCTTAAGAGAGCCAGCCTGAGACAGAGTAGATTGTTTAAAAGTTCAATGTAGAGCGTCTAATTGATGTTGTTGATAGGCAGACTGTTTAGAATGGGTGGATGAGTGAATGGTTTGAAGAAGATGAATGGATATAAAGTTGGATGGAATTAGGAGGACTTATTTTGATACTGTTGTGCGCAGAGGATACAGGGGAACAGAATATGTAGTCTTCAGAGAGGAGCCTGAGAGAAACTGACAGTTGGTGCCCAGGTGGCTGACCAGCTGGGGTAACATTCTAATTGCTGCCGTGATGTCATAATGAGCAATGTTAAGTCTATGGGGGAAATGGTGATAGTTTTTAACTAATAGTTTAAAAAGTATAAAAGTTACAAAGTTGAAAAATACAAAGCACATATGGCATAAGCAAGACCTACGCAACAAAGTTTGAATGAAGTTTCTACGTTAAACGGTTGAAGCTGAATTGCGAGCGTTAGAAGAAGAAGTTTAACTAGAAATGCAATTCCAAGGAATTACCAGTGCATGAAAATGCAAAAATAGATAGATAATGTAGATATGGTTACTAAGGTGTAGCTAGGGTAAACATGGTGGTTGCATAGTTTACAGAGAGTTGATAGTGTGAAGGTAGACAGTTTAAAGATGAAACATTCCAGTTCTAACTTAACTAATGATTTCTATTCATGTTAAAATGTTGATTAGCTAACTTAGCTAATGATTTCTAGCAGTTACGCTAAAAATGCTTATTATGCTAGCAATGCTAACTTTACTAACAATGCTAACCAGGTTGGTTAGCTAACTTAACCGATGATTTCTAGCAGTAATGCTAAAAATGCTAACTATGCTAAATTTGCTAACAATGCTAACCAGGTTGATTAGCTAACTTAGTTGATGATTTTTTGCAGTTATGCTAAAAATGCTAACTATGCTAACAATGCTAACTATGCTAACCATGCTAACTAGCTAACTTGCTAGTGAGGACTTTTATTTTGAAACATTTGTTGCTAGGGTATCCATGGTGGCCACTATCAGGAAACAAGAAGTTACTGCAGTATAATCATGTTGGTTGCTATGGAAACGGTCATAAAGACTTAATTTTAATGGTTGCTATGTTGGTTGCTAGGTACATGGAGGTTTTATGTAGTTGACTGGAGGCATAGTGGATGATAACTGACAGTTGGAATGGTTGAACAGTTCAATAGTTGAGTAGTTTCAGTGGTTAAATGATTTAATAATGTATTATTGCAGTGAGGACCTTTATTTTGAAACAGTTGTGGACAGAGGAAGTAGAGAAACAGGATCTGTAGTCTTAATGAGATTGTATGCTTAAAGCCTTAGACAGAAGGTGCCTCTCATATAGCGTTTACGCGTCCTCTCTCGCTCCTCACTGATCTACATAAAGAATGATGGAGCGGCAACAATGGGATAGTCTAGCCCTTCTTCTATCTTTCTTTATGTAGATCATTGAGGATCGAGGAGCGAGGGAGGACATATAAACGCTGCTTGAGAGGGACCCACAGTAAATACTTTAAAAGTTGTATGTAGATAGTCTAATTAATGTTGATAGACAGAATGTTTAATGGATGTTGATAGGCAGATTGTTTAATAGATATTGATTGACAGTTTAATGGGTGGATGAGTGAATGGTCTGAAGAAGATGAATGGATAGAAGGTTGGATGGAATGTGCCTTATATTCTTGTTAAGAGAGACACTGATACAGCTCTCTGAGAGTAGTTGATACAGGTGTAATCAATTTAACTGGCTAGTCTGAGACAGAGTAAATAATTTAAAAGTTGAATGTAGATAGTCTAATTAATGTTGATAGACAGAGAGTTTAATGGATGTTGATAGACAGATTGTTTAATAGATGTTGATAGACAGTTTAATGGGTGGATGAGTGAATGGTCTGAAGAAGATGAATGGATAGAAAGTTGGATGGAATGTGCCTTATATTCTTGTAGAATGGAGAGACACAGCTCTCTACTGAGAGTAGTGGATACAGATACAGGTGTAATCAATTTAACTGGCTAGTCTTAAGAGAGCCAGCCTGAGACAGAGTAGATTGTTTAAAAGTTGAATGTAGATCGTCTAATTGATGTTGATAGGCAGACTGTTTAGAATGGGTGGATGAGTGAATGGTTTGAAGAAGATGAATGGATAGAAAGTTGGATGGAATTAGGAAGACTTATGTTGATACAGGGGAACAGAAAATGTAGTCTCAAGAGAGCCAGTGTATGTTGAGAGAGAGAGAGAGAGCTGCTGCACCTGGACTGGCCACCTGGCGTAACATTCTAATTGCTGCCATGATGTCATAATGAGCAATGTTAAGTCTATGGGGAAATGTTTAATAGTTTTTAATTTACAGTTTAAAAAGTATAAAAGTTACAAAGTTTAAAAATATATTGCACAGGTCTCCTTAGTAAGACCTACGTAGCAAAGTTTGAATCAAGTTTCTACGTTAAACGGTTCAAGCTGAATTGCGAGCGTTAGAAGAAAAAGAAAAATAATAATAATAAGAAACCTAGGAAGAACAATATAGTGCATTTTCATGCACTATAATAATAACTAGAAATGCAATTCCAAGGAATTACCAGTGCATGAAAATGCAAAAATAGATAGATAATGTAGATATGGTTACTAAGATGTAGCTAGGGTAAATATAGTGGTTGCATAGTTTACAGAGAGTTGATAGTGTGAAGGTAGACAGTTTAAAGATGAAACGTTCCAGTTCTAACTTAACTAATGATTTCTATTCATGTTAAAATGTTGATTAGCTAACTTAACCGATGATTTCTGGCAGTAATGCTAAAAATGCTAACTATGCTAACAATGCTAAATTTGCTAACAATGCTAACCAGGTTGATTAGCTAACTTAGTTGATGATTTTTTTGCAGTTATGCTAAAAATGCTAACTATGCTAACAATGCTAACTATGCTAACCATGCTAACTAGCTAACTTGCTAGTGAGGACTTTTATTTTGAAACATTTGTTGCTTGGGTATCCATGGTGGCCACTATCAGGAAACAAGAAGTTACTGCAGTATAATCATGTTGGTTGCTATGGAAACGGTCATAAACACTTAATTTTAATGGTTGCTATGTTGGTTGCTAGGTACATGGAGGTTTCATGTAGTTGACTGGAGGCATAGTGGATGATAACTGACAGTTGGAATGGTTGAACAGTTCAATAGTTGAGTAGTTTCAATGGTTAAATGATTTAATAGTGTATTATTGCAGTGAGGACCTTTATTTTGAAACAGTTGTGGACAGAGGAAGTAGTGAAACAGGATGTGTAGTCTTAATGAGATTGTATGCTTAAAGCCTGAGACAGAAGGTGCCTCTCATAGCGTTTACGCGTCCTCTCTCGCTCCTCACTGATCTACATAAAGAATGATGGAGCGGCAACAATGGGATAGTCTAGCCCTTCTTCTATCTTTCTTTATGTAGATCATTGAGGATCGAGGATCGAGGGAGGACATATAAACGCTGCTTGAGAGGGACCCACAGTAAATACTTTAAAAGTTGTATGTAGATAGTCTAATTAATGTTGATAGATAGAATGTTTAATGGATGTTGATAGGCAGATTGTTTAATAGATATTGATTGACAGTTTAATGGGTGGATGAGTGAATGGTCTGAAGAAGATGAATGGATAGAAGGTTGGATGGAATGTGCCTTATATTCTTGTTAAGAGAGACACTGATACAGCTCTCTGAGAGTAGTTGACACAGGTGTAATCAATTTAACTGGCTAGTCTTAAGAGAGCCAGAATACTCTTAAAGCCTGAGACAGAGTAAATAATTTAAAAGTTGAATGTAGATAGTCTAATTAATGTTGATAGACAGAGAGTTTAATGGATGTTGATAGACAGATTGTTTAATAGATGTTGATAGACAGTTTAATGGGTGGATGAGTGAATGGTCTGAAGAAGATGAATGGATAGAATGTTGGATGGAATGTGCCTTATATTCTTGTAGAATGGAGAGACACAGCTCTCTACTGAGAGTAGTGGATACAGATACAGGTGTAATCAATTTAACTGGCTAGTCTTAAGAGAGCCAGCCTGAGACAGAGTAGATTGTTTAAAAGTTCAATGTAGAGCGTCTAATTGATGTTGTTGATAGGCAGACTGTTTAGAATGGGTGGATGAGTGAATGGTTTGAAGAAGATGAATGGATATAAAGTTGGATGGAATTAGGAGGACTTATTTTGATACTGTTGTGCGCAGAGGATACAGGGGAACAGAATATGTAGTCTTCAGAGAGGAGCCTGAGAGAAACTGACAGTTGGTGCCCAGGTGGCTGACCAGCTGGGGTAACATTCTAATTGCTGCCGTGATGTCATAATGAGCAATGTTAAGTCTATGGGGGAAATGGTGATAGTTTTTAACTAATAGTTTAAAAAGTATAAAAGTTACAAAGTTGAAAAATACAAAGCACATATGGCATAAGCAAGACCTACGCAACAAAGTTTGAATGAAGTTTCTACGTTAAACGGTTGAAGCTGAATTGCGAGCGTTAGAAGAAGAAGTTTAATAACTAGAAATGCAATTCCAAGGAATTACCAGTGCATGAAAATGCAAAAATAGATAGATAATGTAGATATGGTTACTAAGGTGTAGCTAGGGTAAACATGGTGGTTGCATAGTTTACAGAGTTGATAGTGTGAAGGTAGACAGTTTAAAGATGAAACAATCCAGTTCTAACTTAACTAATGATTTCTATTCATGTTAAAATGTTGATTAGCTAACTTAGCTAATGATTTCTAGCAGTTGTGCTAAAAATGCTAATTATGCTAGCCATGCTAACTTTACTAACAATGCTAACCAGGTTGATTAGCTAACTTAACCGATGATTTCTAGCAGTAATGCTAAAAATGCTAACTATGCTAACAATGCTAAATTTGCTAACAATGCTAACCAGGTTGATTAGCTAACTTAGTTGATGATTTTTTGCAGTTATGCTAAAAATGCTAACTATGCTAACTATGCTAACCATGCTAACTAGCTAATTTGCTAGTGAGGACTTTTATTTTCAAACATTTGTTGCTAGGGTATCCATGGTGGCCACTATCAGGAAACAAGAAGTTACTGCAGTATAATCATGTTGGTTGCTATGGAAACGGTAATAAACACTTCATTTGAATGGTTGCAATGTTGGTTGCTAGGTACATGGAGGTTTCATGTGGTTGACTGGAGGCATAGTGGATGATAACTGACAGTTGGAATGGTTGAACAGTTCAATAGTTGAGTAGTTTCAATGGTTAAATGATTTAATAGTGTATTATTGCAGCGAGGACTTTTATTTTGAAACAGTTGTGGACAGAGGAAACTGTTAACAGGATATGTAGTCTTCACAGAGAGATTGTATGCTTAAAGCCTGAGAGAGAGAGAGGGCTGCTGCAGGTGGGGCTGGCCACCTGGCATAAGATTCTAATTGCTTAACGACCCGATTGTGATGTCATAGAGGCCAATGTTAAGTCTATGGGGGAATTTTTAATAGTTTTTAATTTATAGTTTAAAAAGTATAAAAGTTACAAAGTTAAAAAATACATTGCGCTGATGTCCTAAGCAAGACCTTCGTAACACAGTTTGAATGAAGTTTCTACGTTAAACGGTTCAAGCTGAATTGCGTGCGTTAGAAGAAGAATAATAAGAAGTAGTAGAAGAAGAAGAAGCCTAGGGATAACAGTACAGTGCATTTCCATGCACTGTAATAATAATAAGAAGACTTGGAATAACAGTACAGTGCATTTTCATGCACTGTAATAATAAGAAGACTTGGAATAACAGTACAGTGCATTTTCATGCACTGTAATAAGAAGCCTAGGAAGAACAGTACAGTGCATTTTCATGCACTGTAATAAGAAGCCTAGGAAGAACAGTACAGTGCATTTTCATGCACTGTAATAATAAGAAGCCTAGGAAGAACAGTACAGTGCATTTTCATGCACTGTAATAATAAAAAGAAAAAGCCTAGGAATAACAATACAGTGCATTTCCATGCACTGTAATAAGATGTCGGATACAGTAGAGTGCATTTTCATGCACTCTAACTATTAAAATTTCCCCATAGACTTAACATTACATTATGACATCATAATAGGGCAATTAGAATCTTATGCCAGGTGGCCAGTCCAGGTGCAGCAGCTCTCTCTCTCTCTCTCTCAGGCTTTAAGCATACAATCTCATTAAGACTACAGATCCTGTTTCATACTTCCTCTGTCCTCAACTGTTTCAAAATAAAAGTCCTCACTGCAATAATACACTATTAAATCGTTTACCCATTGAAACTACTCAACTATTTAACTGTTCAACCATTCCAACTGTCAGTTATCATCAACTATGCCTCCAGTCAACTACATGAAACCTCCACGTACCTAGCAACCAACATAGCAACCACTAAAGTTAAGCATTTATGACCGTTTCCATAGCAACCAACCTGATTTTACTGCAGTAACTTCTTTATTCCTGATAGTGGCCACCATAGATACCCTATCAACAAATGTTTCAAAATAAAAGTCCTCACTAGCAAGTTAGCTAGTTAGCATGGTTAGCATTGTTAGCATAGTTAGTATTTTTAGCATAACTGCTAGAAATGATTAGCTAAGTTAGCTAATCAACCTGGTTAGCATAGTTAGCATTTTTAGCATAACTGCTAGAAATCATTAGTTCAGTTAGAACTGTAATGTTTAAGCTTTAAACTGTCTACCTTCACACTATCAGCTTTCTTTAAACTATGCAACCATGTTTACCCTAGCTACACCTTAGTAACTATATCTACATTATCTGCTGTATCTATACATTTTTGCATTTTCATGCACTCGTAATTTCCCTGGAATTACATTCTCTAGTTCACTCTGATGTGGTGTTCATGAAGTTGGGTGTTAAGGTGCATGTACTGCATTGTGACAGAAAGTCACTTTACAACATCTTACAAGCCCAATGTGGATTTTGAAAAAAGTTTCCACGAGTGCATGTTTTGGCCGTCTCAGCCAACTGTCATGAAATATGAAAAGTAAACGTGTCTTCACTTTTCCTTCATAGCTTGAAATTGGATGGTCTTAGAAGCTTGAAACCAAGCGCATACAACACAAGGGGCCTCAATGAGCTACTGGCCGCTCACTGGTGGCTCCAGCGCACGCGGTTCAGTCGCATCATTCACTCTGATGTGGTGTTCATGAAGTTGGGTGTTGAGGTGCATGTACTGCATTGTGACAGAAAGTCACTTTACAACATCTTACAAGCCCAATGTGGATTTTGAAAAAAGTTTCCACGAGCGCATGTTTTGGCCGTCTCAGCCAACTGTCATGAAATATGAAAAGTAAACGTGTCTTCACTTTTCCTTCATAGCTTGAAATTGGAAGGTCTTAGAAGCTTGAAACCAAGCGCATACAACACAAAGGGCCTCAATGAGCTACTGGCCGCTCACTGGTGGCTCCAGCGCACGCGGTTCAGTCGCATCATTCACTCTGATGTGGTGTTCATGAAGTTGGGTGTTGAGGTGCATGTAGTGCATTGTGACAGAAAGTCACTTTACAACATCTTACAAGCCCAAAGTGGATTTTGAAAAAAGTTTCCACGAGCGCATGTTTTGGCCGTCTCAGCCAACTGTCATGAAATATGAAAAGTAAACGTGTCTTCACTTTTCCTTCATAGCTTGAAATTGGAAGGTCTTAGAAGCTTGAAACCAAGCGCATACAACACAAAGGGCCTCAATGAGCTACTGGCCGCTCACTGGTGGCTCCAGCGCACGCGGTTCAGTCGCATCATTCACTCTGATGTGGTGTTCATGAAGTTGGGTGTTGAGGTGCATGTAGTGCATTGTGACAGAAAGTCACTTTACAACATCTTACAAGCCCAAAGTGGATTTTGAAAAAAGTTTCCACGAGCGCATGTTTTGGCCGTCTCAGCCAACTGTCATGAAATATGAAAAGTAAACGTGTCTCCACTTTTCCTTCATAGCTTGAAATTGGAAGGTCTTAGAAGCTTGAAACCAAGCGCATACAACACAAAGGGCCTCAATGAGCTACTGGCCGCTCACTGGTGGCTCCAGCGCACGCGGTTCAGTCGCATCATTCACTCTGATGTGGTGTTCATGAAGTTGGGTGTTGAGGTGCATGTACTGCATTGTGACAGAAAGTCACTTTACAACATCTTACAAGCCCAAAGTGGATTTTGAAAAAAGTTTCCACGAGCGCATGTTTTGGCCGTCTCAGCCAACTGTCATGAAATATGAAAAGTAAACGTGTCTCCACTTTTCCTTCATAGCTTGAAATTGGAAGGTCTTAGAAGCTTGAAACCAAGCGCATACAACACAAAGGGCCTCAATGAGCTACTGGCCGCTCACTGGTGGCTCCAGCGCACGCGGTTCAGTCGCATCATTCACTCTGATGTGGTGTTCATGAAGTTGGGTGTTGAGGTGCATGTACTGCATTGTGACAGAAAGTCACTTTACAACATCTTACAAGCCCAAAGTGGATTTTGAAAAAAGTTTCCACGAGCGCATGTTTTGGCCGTCTCAGCCAACTGTCATGAAATATGAAAAGTAAACGTGTCTCCACTTTTCCTTCATAGCTTGAAATTGGAAGGTCTTAGAAGCTTGAAACCAAGCGCATACAACACAAAGGGCCTCAATGAGCTACTGGCCGCTCACTGGTGGCTCCAGCGCACGCGGTTCAGTCGCATCATTCACTCTGATGTGGTGTTCATGAAGTTAGGTGTTGAGGTGCATGTACTGCATTGTGACAGAAAGTCACTTTACAACATCTTACAAGCCCAAAGTGGATTTTGAAAAAAGTTTCCACGAGCGCATGTTTTGGCCGTCTCAGCCAACTGTCATGAAATATGAAAAGTAAACGTGTCTCCACTTTTCCTTCATAGCTTGAAATTGGAAGGTCTTAGAAGCTTGAAACCAAGCGCATACAACACAAAGGGCCTCAATGAGCTACTGGCCGCTCACTGGTGGCTCCAGCGCACGCGGTTCAGTCGCATCATTCACTCTGATGTGGTGTTCATGAAGTTGGGTGTTGAGGTGCATGTACTGCATTGTGACAGAAAGTCACTTTACAACATCTTACAAGCCCAAAGTGGATTTTGAAAAAAGTTTCCACGAGCGCATGTTTTGGCCGTCTCAGCCAACTGTCATGAAATATGAAAAGTAAACGTGTCTCCACTTTTCCTTCATAGCTTGAAATTGGAAGGTCTTAGAAGCTTGAAACCAAGCGCATACAACACAAAGGGCCTCAATGAGCTACTGGCCGCTCACTGGTGGCTCCAGCGCACGCGGTTCAGTCGCATCATTCACTCTGATGTGGTGTTCATGAAGTTGGGTGTTGAGGTGCATGTACTGCATTGTGACAGAAAGTCACTTTACAACATCTTACAAGCCCAAAGTGGATTTTGAAAAAAGTTTCCACGAGCGCATGTTTTGGCCGTCTCAGCCAACTGTCATGAAATATGAAAAGTAAACGTGTCTCCACTTTTCCTTCATAGCTTGAAATTGGAAGGTCTTAGAAGCTTGAAACCAAGCGCATACAACACAAAGGGCCTCAATGAGCTACTGGCCGCTCACTGGTGGCTCCAGCGCACGCGGTTCAGTCGCATCATTCACTCTGATGTGGTGTTCATGAAGTTGGGTGTTGAGGTGCATGTACTGCATTGTGACAGAAAGTCACTTTACAACATCTTACAAGCCCAAAGTGGATTTTGAAAAAAGTTTCCACGAGCGCATGTTTTGGCCGTCTCAGCCAACTGTCATGAAATATGAAAAGTAAACGTGTCTCCACTTTTCCTTCATAGCTTGAAATTGGAAGGTCTTAGAAGCTTGAAACCAAGCGCATACAACACAAAGGGCCTCAATGAGCTACTGGCCGCTCACTGGTGGCTCCAGCGCACGCGGTTCAGTCGCATCATTCACTCTGATGTGGTGTTCATGAAGTTGGGTGTTGAGGTGCATGTACTGCATTGTGACAGAAAGTCACTTTACAACATCTTACAAGCCCAAAGTGGATTTTGAAAAAAGTTTCCACGAGCGCATGTTTTGGCCGTCTCAGCCAACTGTCATGAAATATGAAAAGTAAACGTGTCTCCACTTTTCCTTCATAGCTTGAAATTGGAAGGTCTTAGAAGCTTGAAACCAAGCGCATACAACACAAAGGGCCTCAATGAGCTACTGGCCGCTCACTGGTGGCTCCAGCGCACGCGGTTCAGTCGCATCATTCACTCTGATGTGGTGTTCATGAAGTTGGGTGTTGAGGTGCATGTACTGCATTGTGACAGAAAGTCACTTTACAACATCTTACAAGCCCAAAGTGGATTTTGAAAAAAGTTTCCACGAGCGCATGTTTTGGCCGTCTCAGCCAACTGTCATGAAATATGAAAAGTAAACGTGTCTCCACTTTTCCTTCATAGCTTGAAATTGGAAGGTCTTAGAAGCTTGAAACCAAGCGCATACAACACAAAGGGCCTCAATGAGCTACTGGCCGCTCACTGGTGGCTCCAGCGCACGCGGTTCAGTCGCATCATTCACTCTGATGTGGTGTTCATGAAGTTGGGTGTTGAGGTGCATGTACTGCATTGTGACAGAAAGTCACTTTACAACATCTTACAAGCCCAAAGTGGATTTTGAAAAAAGTTTCCACGAGCGCATGTTTTGGCCGTCTCAGCCAACTGTCATGAAATATGAAAAGTAAACGTGTCTCCACTTTTCCTTCATAGCTTGAAATTGGAAGGTCTTAGAAGCTTGAAACCAAGCGCATACAACACAAAGGGCCTCAATGAGCTACTGGCCGCTCACTGGTGGCTCCAGCGCACGCGGTTCAGTCGCATCATTCACTCTGATTTGGTGTTCATGAAGTTGGGTGTTGAGGTGCATGTACTGCATTGTGACAGAAAGTCACTTTACAACATCTTACAAGCCCAAAGTGGATTTTGAAAAAAGTTTCCACGAGCGCATGTTTTGGCCGTCTCAGCCAACTGTCATGAAATATGAAAAGTAAACGTGTCTCCACTTTTCCTTCATAGCTTGAAATTGGAAGGTCTTAGAAGCTTGAAACCAAGCGCATACAACACAAAGGGCCTCAATGAGCTACTGGCCGCTCACTGGTGGCTCCAGCGCACGCGGTTCAGTCGCATCATTCACTCTGATGTGGTGTTCATGAAGTTGGGTGTTGAGGTGCATGTACTGCATTGTGACAGAAAGTCACTTTACAACATCTTACAAGCCCAAAGTGGATTTTGAAAAAAGTTTCCACGAGCGCATGTTTTGGCCGTCTCAGCCAACTGTCATGAAATATGAAAAGTAAACGTGTCTCCACTTTTCCTTCATAGCTTGAAATTGGAAGGTCTTAGAAGCTTGAAACCAAGCGCATACAACACAAAGGGCCTCAATGAGCTACTGGCCGCTCACTGGTGGCTCCAGCGCACGCGGTTCAGTCGCATCATTCACTCTGATGTGGTGTTCATGAAGTTGGGTGTTGAGGTGCATGTACTGCATTGTGACAGAAAGTCACTTTACAACATCTTACAAGCCCAAAGTGGATTTTGAAAAAAGTTTCCACGAGCGCATGTTTTGGCCGTCTCAGCCAACTGTCATGAAATATGAAAAGTAAACGTGTCTCCACTTTTCCTTCATAGCTTGAAATTGGAAGGTCTTAGAAGCTTGAAACCAAGCGCATACAACACAAAGGGCCTCAATGAGCTACTGGCCGCTCACTGGTGGCTCCAGCGCACGCGGTTCAGTCGCATCATTCACTCTGATGTGGTGTTCATGAAGTTGGGTGTTGAGGTGCATGTACTGCATTGTGACAGAAAGTCACTTTACAACATCTTACAAGCCCAAAGTGGATTTTGAAAAAAGTTTCCACGAGCGCATGTTTTGGCCGTCTCAGCCAACTGTCATGAAATATGAAAAGTAAACGTGTCTCCACTTTTCCTTCATAGCTTGAAATTGGAAGGTCTTAGAAGCTTGTAACCAAGCGCATACAACACAAAGGGCCTCAATGAGCTACTGGCCGCTCACTGGTGGCTCCAGCGCACGCGGTTCAGTCGCATCATTCACTCTGATGTGGTGTTCATGAAGTTAGGTGTTGAGGTGCATGTACTGCATTGTGACAGAAAGTCACTTTACAACATCTTACAAGCCCAAAGTGGATTTTGAAAAAAGTTTCCACGAGCGCATGTTTTGGCCGTCTCAGCCAACTGTCATGAAATATGAAAAGTAAACGTGTCTCCACTTTTCCTTCATAGCTTGAAATTGGAAGGTCTTAGAAGCTTGAAACCAAGCGCATACAACACAAAGGGCCTCAATGAGCTACTGGCCGCTCACTGGTGGCTCCAGCGCACGCGGTTCAGTCGCATCATTCACTCTGATGTGGTGTTCATGAAGTTGGGTGTTGAGGTGCATGTACTGCATTGTGACAGAAAGTCACTTTACAACATCTTACAAGCCCAAAGTGGATTTTGAAAAAAGTTTCCACGAGCGCATGTTTTGGCCGTCTCAGCCAACTGTCATGAAATATGAAAAGTAAACGTGTCTCCACTTTTCCTTCATAGCTTGAAATTGGAAGGTCTTAGAAGCTTGAAACCAAGCGCATACAACACAAAGGGCCTCAATGAGCTACTGGCCGCTCACTGGTGGCTCCAGCGCACGCGGTTCAGTCGCATCATTCACTCTGATGTGGTGTTCATGAAGTTGGGTGTTGAGGTGCATGTACTGCATTGTGACAGAAAGTCACTTTACAACATCTTACAAGCCCAAAGTGGATTTTGAAAAAAGTTTCCACGAGCGCATGTTTTGGCCGTCTCAGCCAACTGTCATGAAATATGAAAAGTAAACGTGTCTCCACTTTTCCTTCATAGCTTGAAATTGGAAGGTCTTAGAAGCTTGTAACCAAGCGCATACAACACAAAGGGCCTCAATGAGCTACTGGCCGCTCACTGGTGGCTCCAGCGCACGCGGTTCAGTCGCATCATTCACTCTGATGTGGTGTTCATGAAGTTGGGTGTTGAGGTGCATGTAGTGCATTGTGACAGAAAGTCACTTTACAACATCTTACAAGCCCAAAGTGGATTTTGAAAAAAGTTTCCACGAGCGCATGTTTTGGCCGTCTCAGCCAACTGTCATGAAATATGAAAAGTAAACGTGTCTCCACTTTTCCTTCATAGCTTGAAATTGGAAGGTCTTAGAAGCTTGAAACCAAGCGCATACAACACAAAGGGCCTCAATGAGCTACTGGCCGCTCACTGGTGGCTCCAGCGCACGCGGTTCAGTCGCATCATTCACTCTGATGTGGTGTTCATGAAGTTGGGTGTTGAGGTGCATGTACTGCATTGTGACAGAAAGTCACTTTACAACATCTTACAAGCCCAAAGTGGATTTTGAAAAAAGTTTCCACGAGCGCATGTTTTGGCCGTCTCAGCCAACTGTCATGAAATATGAAAAGTAAACGTGTCTCCACTTTTCCTTCATAGCTTGAAATTGGAAGGTCTTAGAAGCTTGAAACCAAGCGCATACAACACAAAGGGCCTCAATGAGCTACTGGCCGCTCACTGGTGGCTCCAGCGCACGCGGTTCAGTCGCATCATTCACTCTGATGTGGTGTTCATGAAGTTGGGTGTTGAGGTGCATGTACTGCATTGTGACAGAAAGTCACTTTACAACATCTTACAAGCCCAAAGTGGATTTTGAAAAAAGTTTCCACGAGCGCATGTTTTGGCCGTCTCAGCCAACTGTCATGAAATATGAAAAGTAAACGTGTCTCCACTTTTCCTTCATAGCTTGAAATTGGAAGGTCTTAGAAGCTTGAAACCAAGCGCATACAACACAAAGGGCCTCAATGAGCTACTGGCCGCTCACTGGTGGCTCCAGCGCACGCGGTTCAGTCGCATCATTCACTCTGATGTGGTGTTCATGAAGTTGGGTGTTTGAGCCTATATTTGAGCCTATATCACTGTCTAATCTGAGCAAAACCATTGGCCAAATGAAAGTCTCATCTGGTCCAACAGACACTGTCCCTCCTCTGCTTATTAGACAGACAATTGAGATTACAGGTCCTAGCATATTAGCCATTATGAACTGTAGCCTTGCCTCAGGGTCCGTCCCAAAGGAATTTAAGCATGCTATTGTACAGCCGTTAATTAAAAAAACTAACTTAGACACCACAATCCTCTCAAACTATAGACCCATCTCAAAACTCCCTTTCCTGTCTAAGGTTCTTGAGAAATTGGTGCTTCAACAGCTGCAGTCCTTTCTAGATAATCATGGTATCCTGGAACCTCTCCAATCTGGGTTTAAAGCCCTCCATAGCACTGAGTCTGCGCTTCTTAAGGTTTTCAATGATCTCTTATTAGCCACAGACTCTGGAGATCCTGCTATCCTGATCCTACTGGACCTTACCGCAGCTTTTGACACGGTTGATCATGACATCTTAATCTCCCGTCTGGAGCACTGTGTTGGTGTTAGAGGCACTGCTCTGGAATGGTTTAGGTCCTACCTAACAAACAGAAGTTTCTCTGTCTGTCTGGATGATTCAACATCCCCCTCTGCACCGCTGCCCTGTGGTGTTCCCCAAGGGTCCATTCTAGGACCTATACTCTTTTCCCTATATATGCTGCCCCTGGGATCCATACTTAGAAAACACAACATATCATTTCACTGCTATGCAGATGATACACAAATTTACATGCCACTAAAACACAATGATCCCCACTCCTTTAAAAATCTGTTGGAATGCCTCAATGACATTAAAGCCTGGATGGCTTTAAATTTTTTAAACTTCAATGAAAAGAAAACTGAGGTCCTGGTTTTTCAGCCCAGTGCCACCTCTAACACATATGTTGACCTAGGCCCCCTGAAACCATATGTGAAAGACACAGCAAGAAACCTTGGTGTAATTTTAGATTCTAATTTTAAAATGGAAAAACAGATCAACATGGTTGTCAAGTCTAGCTTTTTTCAATTAAGGCTTTTATCGAAAGTTAAGCCCTTTCTATCTTTTAATAACTTTGAGAAGGTCATTCACGCCTTTGTGTCCTCTCGCCTTGACTACTGCAATGCCCTGTATGCAGGCGTCAGCTGCTCCTCCCTCTCACGCCTTCAACTAGTGCAGAATTCTGCAGCCCGCCTTCTCACCAGAACACGAAGGCGAGAGCACATTACACCTGTACTTGCAGCTCTCCACTGGCTCCCAATACGGTACAGGATAAATTTCAAAATCCTCCTTTTTGTTTTTAAAGCACTACATGGTCTTGCCCCCTCTTATATATCAGATCTTTTAAAAATACATACACCCTCTAGAGCTCTTAGGTCAGCTGACCAACTGCGCCTAGTTGTTCCTCCCTCTCGGTTGAAAAGCAGAGGTGACAGGGCTTTTGCGGTGATTGCACCAAAACTGTGGAACGAACTGCCACTGCACTTACGCCTGGCTCCCTCCTTAGCTGTTTTTAAATCCCATCTCAAAACCCATCTTTACACCCTAGCATTCAATTCTATATGAATGTTTTATTTTATTTGATCTGCATTCCTCTGTCTTAGTCACTTTGTTGTCCTTGTTGTTTGTTTATTGATGTCTATCTTTTAGTTGTCCTATGTGTTTGTCTAATCTAGTCATTTTAGCTTGGTTTTGTTCAGCACTTTGGTCAACTGTATTGTTGTTTTTTAAAGTGCTCTATAAATAAACGTGACTTGACTTGACTTGACTGCATTGTGACAGAAAGTCACTTTACAACATCTTACAAGCCCAAAGTGGATTTTGAAAAAAGTTTCCACGAGCGCATGTTTTGGCCGTCTCAGCCAACTGTCATGAAATATGAAAAGTAAACGTGTCTCCACTTTTCCTTCATAGCTTGAAATTGGAAGGTCTTAGAAGCTTGAAACCAAGCGCATACAACACAAAGGGCCTCAATGAGCTACTGGCCGCTCACTGGTGGCTCCAGCGCACGCGGTTCAGTCGCATCATTCACTCTGATGTGGTGTTCATGAAGTTGGGTGTTGAGGTGCATGTACTGCATTGTGACAGAAAGTCACTTTACAACATCTTACAAGCCCAAAGTGGATTTTGAAAAAAGTTTCCACGAGCGCATGTTTTGGCCGTCTCAGCCAACTGTCATGAAATATGAAAAGTAAACGTGTCTCCACTTTTCCTTCATAGCTTGAAATTGGAAGGTCTTAGAAGCTTGAAACCAAGCGCATACAACACAAAGGGCCTCAATGAGCTACTGGCCGCTCACTGGTGGCTCCAGCGCACGCGGTTCAGTCGCATCATTCACTCTGATGTGGTGTTCATGAAGTTGGGTGTTGAGGTGCATGTACTGCATTGTGACAGAAAGTCACTTTACAACATCTTACAAGCCCAAAGTGGATTTTGAAAAAAGTTTCCACGAGCGCATGTTTTGGCCGTCTCAGCCAACTGTCATGAAATATGAAAAGTAAACGTGTCTCCACTTTTCCTTCATAGCTTGAAATTGGAAGGTCTTAGAAGCTTGAAACCAAGCGCATACAACACAAAGGGCCTCAATGAGCTACTGGCCGCTCACTGGTGGCTCCAGCGCACGCGGTTCAGTCGCATCATTCACTCTGATGTGGTGTTCATGAAGTTGGGTGTTGAGGTGCATGTACTGCATTGTGACAGAAAGTCACTTTACAACATCTTACAAGCCCAAAGTGGATTTTGAAAAAAGTTTCCACGAGCGCATGTTTTGGCCGTCTCAGCCAACTGTCATGAAATATGAAAAGTAAACGTGTCTCCACTTTTCCTTCATAGCTTGAAATTGGAAGGTCTTAGAAGCTTGAAACCAAGCGCATACAACACAAAGGGCCTCAATGAGCTACTGGCCGCTCACTGGTGGCTCCAGCGCACGCGGTTCAGTCGCATCATTCACTCTGATGTGGTGTTCATGAAGTTGGGTGTTGAGGTGCATGTACTGCATTGTGACAGAAAGTCACTTTACAACATCTTACAAGCCCAAAGTGGATTTTGAAAAAAGTTTCCACGAGCGCATGTTTTGGCCGTCTCAGCCAACTGTCATGAAATATGAAAAGTAAACGTGTCTCCACTTTTCCTTCATAGCTTGAAATTGGAAGGTCTTAGAAGCTTGAAACCAAGCGCATACAACACAAAGGGCCTCAATGAGCTACTGGCCGCTCACTGGTGGCTCCAGCGCACGCGGTTCAGTCGCATCATTCACTCTGATGTGGTGTTCATGAAGTTGGGTGTTGAGGTGCATGTACTGCATTGTGACAGAAAGTCACTTTACAACATCTTACAAGCCCAAAGTGGATTTTGAAAAAAGTTTCCACGAGCGCATGTTTTGGCCGTCTCAGCCAACTGTCATGAAATATGAAAAGTAAACGTGTCTCCACTTTTCCTTCATAGCTTGAAATTGGAAGGTCTTAGAAGCTTGAAACCAAGCGCATACAACACAAAGGGCCTCAATGAGCTACTGGCCGCTCACTGGTGGCTCCAGCGCACGCGGTTCAGTCGCATCATTCACTCTGATGTGGTGTTCATGAAGTTGGGTGTTGAGGTGCATGTAGTGCATTGTGACAGAAAGTCACTTTACAACATCTTACAAGCCCAAAGTGGATTTTGAAAAAAGTTTCCACGAGCGCATGTTTTGGCCGTCTCAGCCAACTGTCATGAAATATGAAAAGTAAACGTGTCTCCACTTTTCCTTCATAGCTTGAAATTGGAAGGTCTTAGAAGCTTGAAACCAAGCGCATACAACACAAAGGGCCTCAATGAGCTACTGGCCGCTCACTGGTGGCTCCAGCGCACGCGGTTCAGTCGCATCATTCACTCTGATGTGGTGTTCATGAAGTTGGGTGTTGAGGTGCATGTACTGCATTGTGACAGAAAGTCACTTTACAACATCTTACAAGCCCAAAGTGGATTTTGAAAAAAGTTTCCACGAGCGCATGTTTTGGCCGTCTCAGCCAACTGTCATGAAATATGAAAAGTAAACGTGTCTCCACTTTTCCTTCATAGCTTGAAATTGGAAGGTCTTAGAAGCTTGAAACCAAGCGCATACAACACAAAGGGCCTCAATGAGCTACTGGCCGCTCACTGGTGGCTCCAGCGCACGCGGTTCAGTCGCATCATTCACTCTGATGTGGTGTTCATGAAGTTGGGTGTTGAGGTGCATGTACTGCATTGTGACAGAAAGTCACTTTACAACATCTTACAAGCCCAAAGTGGATTTTGAAAAAAGTTTCCACGAGCGCATGTTTTGGCCGTCTCAGCCAACTGTCATGAAATATGAAAAGTAAACGTGTCTCCACTTTTCCTTCATAGCTTGAAATTGGAAGGTCTTAGAAGCTTGAAACCAAGCGCATACAACACAAAGGGCCTCAATGAGCTACTGGCCGCTCACTGGTGGCTCCAGCGCACGCGGTTCAGTCGCATCATTCACTCTGATGTGGTGTTCATGAAGTTGGGTGTTGAGGTGCATGTACTGCATTGTGACAGAAAGTCACTTTACAACATCTTACAAGCCCAAAGTGGATTTTGAAAAAAGTTTCCACGAGCGCATGTTTTGGCCGTCTCAGCCAACTGTCATGAAATATGAAAAGTAAACGTGTCTCCACTTTTCCTTCATAGCTTGAAATTGGAAGGTCTTAGAAGCTTGAAACCAAGCGCATACAACACAAAGGGCCTCAATGAGCTACTGGCCGCTCACTGGTGGCTCCAGCGCACGCGGTTCAGTCGCATCATTCACTCTGATGTGGTGTTCATGAAGTTGGGTGTTGAGGTGCATGTACTGCATTGTGACAGAAAGTCACTTTACAACATCTTACAAGCCCAAAGTGGATTTTGAAAAAAGTTTCCACGAGCGCATGTTTTGGCCGTCTCAGCCAACTGTCATGAAATATGAAAAGTAAACGTGTCTCCACTTTTCCTTCATAGCTTGAAATTGGAAGGTCTTAGAAGCTTGAAACCAAGCGCATACAACACAAAGGGCCTCAATGAGCTACTGGCCGCTCACTGGTGGCTCCAGCGCACGCGGTTCAGTCGCATCATTCACTCTGATGTGGTGTTCATGAAGTTGGGTGTTGAGGTGCATGTACTGCATTGTGACAGAAAGTCACTTTACAACATCTTACAAGCCCAAAGTGGATTTTGAAAAAAGTTTCCACGAGCGCATGTTTTGGCCGTCTCAGCCAACTGTCATGAAATATGAAAAGTAAACGTGTCTCCACTTTTCCTTCATAGCTTGAAATTGGAAGGTCTTAGAAGCTTGAAACCAAGCGCATACAACACAAAGGGCCTCAATGAGCTACTGGCCGCTCACTGGTGGCTCCAGCGCACGCGGTTCAGTCGCATCATTCACTCCAAGCGCATACAACACAAAGGGCCTCAATGAGCTACTGGCCGCTCACTGGTGGCTCCAGCGCACGCGTTCAGTCGCATCATTCACTCTGATGTGGTGTTCATGAAGTTGGGTGTTGAGGTGCATGTACTGCATTGTGACAGAAAGTCACTTTACAAAAAGTAAACGTGTCTCCACTTTTCCTTCATAGCTTGAAATTGGAAGGCTAAAGCAGTGAAACCAAGCGCATACAACACAAAGGGCCTCAATGAGCTACTGGCCGCTCACTGGTGGCTCCAGCGCACGCGGTTCAGTCGCATCATTCACTCTGATGTGGTGTTCATGAAGTTGGGTGTTGAGGTGCATGTACTGCATTGTGACAGAAAGTCACTTTACAACATCTTACAAGCCCAAAGTGGATTTTGAAAAAAGTTTCCACGAGCGCATGTTTTGGCCGTCTCAGCCAACTGTCATGAAATATGAAAAGTAAACGTGTCTCCACTTTTCCTTCATAGCTTGAAATTGGAAGGTCTTAGAAGCTTGAAACCAAGCGCATACAACACAAAGGGCCTCAATGAGCTACTGGCCGCTCACTGGTGGCTCCAGCGCACGCGGTTCAGTCGCATCATTCACTCTGATGTGGTGTTCATGAAGTTGGGTGTTGAGGTGCATGTACTGCATTGTAACAGAAAGTCACTTTACAACATCTTACAAGCCCAAAGTGGATTTTGAAAAAAGTTTCCACGAGCGCATGTTTTGGCCGTCTCAGCCAACTGTCATGAAATATGAAAAGTAAACGTGTCTCCACTTTTCCTTCATAGCTTGAAATTGGAAGGTCTTAGAAGCTTGAAACCAAGCGCATACAACACAAAGGGCCTCAATGAGCTACTGGCCGCTCACTGGTGGCTCCAGCGCACGCGGTTCAGTCGCATCATTCACTCTGATGTGGTGTTCATGAAGTTGGGTGTTGAGGTGCATGTACTGCATTGTGACAGAAAGTCACTTTACAACATCTTACAAGCCCAAAGTGGATTTTGAAAAAAGTTTCCACGAGCGCATGTTTTGGCCGTCTCAGCCAACTGTCATGAAATATGAAAAGTAAACGTGTCTCCACTTTTCCTTCATAGCTTGAAATTGGAAGGTCTTAGAAGCTTGAAACCAAGCGCATACAACACAAAGGGCCTCAATGAGCTACTGGCCGCTCACTGGTGGCTCCAGCGCACGCGGTTCAGTCGCATCATTCACTCTGATGTGGTGTTCATGAAGTTGGGTGTTGAGGTGCATGTACTGCATTGTGACAGAAAGTCACTTTACAACATCTTACAAGCCCAAAGTGGATTTTGAAAAAAGTTTCCACGAGCGCATGTTTTGGCCGTCTCAGCCAACTGTCATGAAATATGAAAAGTAAACATGTCTCCACTTTTCCTTCATAGCTTGAAATTGGAAGGTCTTAGAAGCTTGAAACCAAGCGCATACAACACAAAGGGCCTCAATGAGCTACTGGCCGCTCACTGGTGGCTCCAGCGCACGCGGTTCAGTCGCATCATTCACTCTGATGTGGTGTTCATGAAGTTGGGTGTTGAGGTGCATGTACTGCATTGTGACAGAAAGTCACTTTACAACATCTTACAAGCCCAAAGTGGATTTTGAAAAAAGTTTCCACGAGCGCATGTTTTGGCCGTCTCAGCCAACTGTCATGAAATATGAAAAGTAAACGTGTCTCCACTTTTCCTTCATAGCTTGAAATTGGAAGGTCTTAGAAGCTTGAAACCAAGCGCATACAACACAAAGGGCCTCAATGAGCTACTGGCCGCTCACTGGTGGCTCCAGCGCACGCGGTTCAGTCGCATCATTCACTCTGATGTGGTGTTCATGAAGTTGGGTGTTGAGGTGCATGTACTGCATTGTGACAGAAAGTCACTTTACAACATCTTACAAGCCCAAAGTGGATTTTGAAAAAAGTTTCCACGAGCGCATGTTTTGGCCGTCTCAGCCAACTGTCATGAAATATGAAAAGTAAACGTGTCTCCACTTTTCCTTCATAGCTTGAAATTGGAAGGTCTTAGAAGCTTGAAACCAAGCGCATACAACACAAAGGGCCTCAATGAGCTACTGGCCGCTCACTGGTGGCTCCAGCGCACGCGGTTCAGTCGCATCATTCACTCTGATGTGGTGTTCATGAAGTTGGGTGTTGAGGTGCATGTACTGCATTGTGACAGAAAGTCACTTTACAACATCTTACAAGCCCAAAGTGGATTTTGAAAAAAGTTTCCACGAGCGCATGTTTTGGCCGTCTCAGCCAACTGTCATGAAATATGAAAAGTAAACGTGTCTCCACTTTTCCTTCATAGCTTGAAATTGGAAGGTCTTAGAAGCTTGAAACCAAGCGCATACAACACAAAGGGCCTCAATGAGCTACTGGCCGCTCACTGGTGGCTCCAGCGCACGCGGTTCAGTCGCATCATTCACTCTGATGTGGTGTTCATGAAGTTGGGTGTTGAGGTGCATGTACTGCATTGTGACAGAAAGTCACTTTACAACATCTTACAAGCCCAAAGTGGATTTTGAAAAAAGTTTCCACGAGCGCATGTTTTGGCCGTCTCAGCCAACTGTCATGAAATATGAAAAGTAAACGTGTCTCCACTTTTCCTTCATAGCTTGAAATTGGAAGGTCTTAGAAGCTTGAAACCAAGCGCATACAACACAAAGGGCCTCAATGAGCTACTGGCCGCTCACTGGTGGCTCCAGCGCACGCGGTTCAGTCGCATCATTCACTCTGATGTGGTGTTCATGAAGTTGGGTGTTGAGGTGCATGTACTGCATTGTGACAGAAAGTCACTTTACAACATCTTACAAGCCCAAAGTGGATTTTGAAAAAAGTTTCCACGAGCGCATGTTTTGGCCGTCTCAGCCAACTGTCATGAAATATGAAAAGTAAACGTGTCTCCACTTTTCCTTCATAGCTTGAAATTGGAAGGTCTTAGAAGCTTGAAACCAAGCGCATACAACACAAAGGGCCTCAATGAGCTACTGGCCGCTCACTGGTGGCTCCAGCGCACGCGGTTCAGTCGCATCATTCACTCTGATGTGGTGTTCATGAAGTTGGGTGTTGAGGTGCATGTACTGCATTGTGACAGAAAGTCACTTTACAACATCTTACAAGCCCAAAGTGGATTTTGAAAAAAGTTTCCACGAGCGCATGTTTTGGCCGTCTCAGCCAACTGTCATGAAATATGAAAAGTAAACGTGTCTCCACTTTTCCTTCATAGCTTGAAATTGGAAGGTCTTAGAAGCTTGAAACCAAGCGCATACAACACAAAGGGCCTCAATGAGCTACTGGCCGCTCACTGGTGGCTCCAGCGCACGCGGTTCAGTCGCATCATTCACTCTGATGTGGTGTTCATGAAGTTGGGTGTTGAGGTGCATGTACTGCATTGTGACAGAAAGTCACTTTACAACATCTTACAAGCCCAAAGTGGATTTTGAAAAAAGTTTCCACGAGCGCATGTTTTGGCCGTCTCAGCCAACTGTCATGAAATATGAAAAGTAAACGTGTCTCCACTTTTCCTTCATAGCTTGAAATTGGAAGGTCTTAGAAGCTTGAAACCAAGCGCATACAACACAAAGGGCCTCAATGAGCTACTGGCCGCTCACTGGTGGCTCCAGCGCACGCGGTTCAGTCGCATCATTCACTCTGATGTGGTGTTCATGAAGTTGGGTGTTGAGGTGCATGTACTGCATTGTGACAGAAAGTCACTTTACAACATCTTACAAGCCCAAAGTGGATTTTGAAAAAAGTTTCCACGAGCGCATGTTTTGGCCGTCTCAGCCAACTGTCATGAAATATGAAAAGTAAACGTGTCTCCACTTTTCCTTCATAGCTTGAAATTGGAAGGTCTTAGAAGCTTGAAACCAAGCGCATACAACACAAAGGGCCTCAATGAGCTACTGGCCGCTCACTGGTGGCTCCAGCGCACGCGGTTCAGTCGCATCATTCACTCTGATGTGGTGTTCATGAAGTTGGGTGTTGAGGTGCATGTACTGCATTGTGACAGAAAGTCACTTTACAACATCTTACAAGCCCAAAGTGGATTTTGAAAAAAGTTTCCACGAGCGCATGTTTTGGCCGTCTCAGCCAACTGTCATGAAATATGAAAAGTAAACGTGTCTCCACTTTTCCTTCATAGCTTGAAATTGGAAGGTCTTAGAAGCTTGAAACCAAGCGCATACAACACAAAGGGCCTCAATGAGCTACTGGCCGCTCACTGGTGGCTCCAGCGCACGCGTTTCAGTCGCATCATTCACTCTGATGTGGTGTTCATGAAGTTGGGTGTTGAGGTGCATGTACTGCATTGTGACAGAAAGTCACTTTACAACATCTTACAAGCCCAAAGTGGATTTTGAAAAAAGTTTCCACGAGCGCATGTTTTGGCCGTCTCAGCCAACTGTCATGAAATATGAAAAGTAAACGTGTCTCCACTTTTCCTTCATAGCTTGAAATTGGAAGGTCTTAGAAGCTTGAAACCAAGCGCATACAACACAAAGGGCCTCAATGAGCTACTGGCCGCTCACTGGTGGCTCCAGCGCACGCGGTTCAGTCGCATCATTCACTCTGATGTGGTGTTCATGAAGTTGGGTGTTGAGGTGCATGTACTGCATTGTGACAGAAAGTCACTTTACAACATCTTACAAGCCCAAAGTGGATTTTGAAAAAAGTTTCCACGAGCGCATGTTTTGGCCGTCTCAGCCAACTGTCATGAAATATGAAAAGTAAACGTGTCTCCACTTTTCCTTCATAGCTTGAAATTGGAAGGTCTTAGAAGCTTGAAACCAAGCGCATACAACACAAAGGGCCTCAATGAGCTACTGGCCGCTCACTGGTGGCTCCAGCGCACGCGGTTCAGTCGCATCATTCACTCTGATGTGGTGTTCATGAAGTTGGGTGTTGAGGTGCATGTACTGCATTGTGACAGAAAGTCACTTTACAACATCTTACAAGCCCAAAGTGGATTTTGAAAAAAGTTTCCACGAGCGCATGTTTTGGCCGTCTCAGCCAACTGTCATGAAATATGAAAAGTAAACGTGTCTCCACTTTTCCTTCATAGCTTGAAATTGGAAGGTCTTAGAAGCTTGAAACCAAGCGCATACAACACAAAGGGCCTCAATGAGCTACTGGCCGCTCACTGGTGGCTCCAGCGCACGCGGTTCAGTCGCATCATTCACTCTGATGTGGTGTTCATGAAGTTGGGTGTTGAGGTGCATGTACTGCATTGTGACAGAAAGTCACTTTACAACATCTTACAAGCCCAAAGTGGATTTTGAAAAAAGTTTCCACGAGCGCATGTTTTGGCCGTCTCAGCCAACTGTCATGAAATATGAAAAGTAAACGTGTCTCCACTTTTCCTTCATAGCTTGAAATTGGAAGGTCTTAGAAGCTTGAAACCAAGCGCATACAACACAAAGGGCCTCAATGAGCTACTGGCCGCTCACTGGTGGCTCCAGCGCACGCGGTTCAGTCGCATCATTCACTCTGATGTGGTGTTCATGAAGTTGGGTGTTGAGGTGCATGTACTGCATTGTGACAGAAAGTCACTTTACAACATCTTACAAGCCCAAAGTGGATTTTGAAAAAAGTTTCCACGAGCGCATGTTTTGGCCGTCTCAGCCAACTGTCATGAAATATGAAAAGTAAACGTGTCTCCACTTTTCCTTCATAGCTTGAAATTGGAAGGTCTTAGAAGCTTGAAACCAAGCGCATACAACACAAAGGGCCTCAATGAGCTACTGGCCGCTCACTGGTGGCTCCAGCGCACGCGGTTCAGTCGCATCATTCACTCTGATGTGGTGTTCATGAAGTTGGGTGTTGAGGTGCATGTACTGCATTGTGACAGAAAGTCACTTTACAACATCTTACAAGCCCAAAGTGGATTTTGAAAAAAGTTTCCACGAGCGCATGTTTTGGCCGTCTCAGCCAACTGTCATGAAATATGAAAAGTAAACGTGTCTCCACTTTTCCTTCATAGCTTGAAATTGGAAGGTCTTAGAAGCTTGAAACCAAGCGCATACAACACAAAGGGCCTCAATGAGCTACTGGCCGCTCACTGGTGGCTCCAGCGCACGCGGTTCAGTCGCATCATTCACTCTGATGTGGTGTTCATGAAGTTGGGTGTTGAGGTGCATGTACTGCATTGTGACAGAAAGTCACTTTACAACATCTTACAAGCCCAAAGTGGATTTTGAAAAAAGTTTCCACGAGCGCATGTTTTGGCCGTCTCAGCCAACTGTCATGAAATATGAAAAGTAAACGTGTCTCCACTTTTCCTTCATAGCTTGAAATTGGAAGGTCTTAGAAGCTTGAAACCAAGCGCATACAACACAAAGGGCCTCAATGAGCTACTGGCCGCTCACTGGTGGCTCCAGCGCACGCGGTTCAGTCGCATCATTCACTCTGATGTGGTGTTCATGAAGTTGGGTGTTGAGGTGCATGTACTGCATTGTGACAGAAAGTCACTTTACAACATCTTACAAGCCCAAAGTGGATTTTGAAAAAAGTTTCCACGAGCGCATGTTTTGGCCGTCTCAGCCAACTGTCATGAAATATGAAAAGTAAACGTGTCTCCACTTTTCCTTCATAGCTTGAAATTGGAAGGTCTTAGAAGCTTGAAACCAAGCGCATACAACACAAAGGGCCTCAATGAGCTACTGGCCGCTCACTGGTGGCTCCAGCGCACGCGGTTCAGTCGCATCATTCACTCTGATGTGGTGTTCATGAAGTTGGGTGTTGAGGTGCATGTACTGCATTGTGACAGAAAGTCACTTTACAACATCTTACAAGCCCAAAGTGGATTTTGAAAAAAGTTTCCACGAGCGCATGTTTTGGCCGTCTCAGCCAACTGTCATGAAATATGAAAAGTAAACGTGTCTCCACTTTTCCTTCATAGCTTGAAATTGGAAGGTCTTAGAAGCTTGAAACCAAGCGCATACAACACAAAGGGCCTCAATGAGCTACTGGCCGCTCACTGGTGGCTCCAGCGCACGCGGTTCAGTCGCATCATTCACTCTGATGTGGTGTTCATGAAGTTGGGTGTTGAGGTGCATGTAGTGCATTGTGACAGAAAGTCACTTTACAACATCTTACAAGCCCAAAGTGGATTTTGAAAAAAGTTTCCACGAGCGCATGTTTTGGCCGTCTCAGCCAACTGTCATGAAATATGAAAAGTAAACGTGTCTTCCACTTTTCCTTCATAGCTTGAAATTGGAAGGTCTTAGAAGCTTGAAACCAAGCGCATACAACACAAAGGGCCTCAATGAGCTACTGGCCGCTCACTGGTGGCTCCAGCGCACGCGGTTCAGTCGCATCATTCACTCTGATGTGGTGTTCATGAAGTTGGGTGTTGAGGTGCATGTAGTGCATTGTGACAGAAAGTCACTTTACAACATCTTACAAGCCCAAAGTGGATTTTGAAAAAAGTTTCCACGAGCGCATGTTTTGGCCGTCTCAGCCAACTGTCATGAAATATGAAAAGTAAACGTGTCTTCACTTTTCCTTCATAGCTTGAAATTGGAAGGTCTTAGAAGCTTGAAACCAAGCGCATACAACACAAAGGGCCTCAATGAGCTACTGGCCGCTCACTGGTGGCTCCAGCGCACGCGGTTCAGTCGCATCATTCACTCTGATGTGGTGTTCATGAAGTTGGGTGTTGAGGTGCATGTAGTGCATTGTGACAGAAAGTCACTTTACAACATCTTACAAGCCCAAAGTGGATTTTGAAAAAAGTTTCCACGAGCGCATGTTTTGGCCGTCTCAGCCAACTGTCATGAAATATGAAAAGTAAACGTGTCTTCACTTTTCCTTCATAGCTTGAAATTGGAAGGTCTTAGAAGCTTGAAACCAAGCGCATACAACACAAAGGGCCTCAATGAGCTACTGGCCGCTCACTGGTGGCTCCAGCGCACGCGGTTCAGTCGCATCATTCACTCTGATGTGGTGTTCATGAAGTTGGGTGTTGAGGTGCATGTAGTGCATTGTGACAGAAAGTCACTTTACAACATCTTACAAGCCCAAAGTGGATTTTGAAAAAAGTTTCCACGAGCGCATGTTTTGGCCGTCTCAGCCAACTGTCATGAAATATGAAAAGTA